>NC_077223.1:58800104-59000212 GCF_024763615.1 Phlebotomus papatasi
TTGTTTGTAATCACACAGACAAGAGTTTTACAAAATTTTATTATTTGTTCGTAAAGTTTTGTCAAATAAAATTGTTTTTTATTTATTCGGTTTGCACCGGGGAGGACTCGAACTCACAATTGTGACAGTCGAGTCGATGTTACACCGCCCAAGAGCCGTTAATCTTTTTAAATTGCACTACAGATAACCATAAACTCTAAATTAAATTTGAAATTAAACATAAATATAAAATTGTTAAGTTCCTCACAAGATGAAAAATGCGAAGGAGAAAGATAGAAATATAAAAATCGTTTAAGAATGAAGAGGATAGAATTTTTGATTTCATGGAATTATCCCGATTTAAGAAGTATGGCAGAGGAATAACCTACTTTTTTTTCTTTATTTGAATAAATATAAATAAAGCTTTAGTCAAATAAATAATAAAATTTAGCTAGTGAAGAAATAGATAAGATTTAAAATAAAAAAGAGGTCAATTAAATATTAGAAATATAAGTGAATAAAGCACTTAAGCATTTAAATTTAAAGTATGAGTGGAATGAGTAAATAATAAAAATCTAATTTTATATCGTAGATGGATTTTGTGATTATGTATATATATATATTTTTTTTAAATCTTTTTAAAACTATGCAGAAGGTGATTCATACTACAAAATTTAGTGATCAAATTTTGGTTCGCTTTCGAAGAAAGAAAAAAACTTTTAGTGAGCTTTTCTTGAAACCTCTCATGCACATTGTATGTTTTCTTCTTTTGAATAACTATAAGTGAATATTTTAAGAAAAAAATATATGGATATACAAATTATTCGCTTATAATTTATGTAATGTTTTTTTGCGACCATTTTATTCTTGAAATCTTAGAATTTTTATTATTACAGCGAAGAACTTAGGAAGTTCTCTTTAATTAAGTTCTGTTTTCGCTATTCACAATTAAAAATTCCCGTCTTATAGCTTTTGGCTTTCCCTTAGCTTCAAAACTTTAAGTTCCGCAATATTAATTGAAAGTATTCCTCTGGATATTGCACTCTTTACTGCTTTCCTCATATTGCAGATATGTGGAAAACGTGTGAAAATGCGACGATTTTTCACGTAGCAGTGCGTTAAACTCTTTTATGCAATTCATGCTTACAACCCTATCTATACATCTCTCTCTTGCACACTGTGAAAATTGCTTTAATTCTTAACAAATTTTCAATAAAATCCTCAATGTCCATTACACAAAAATTGAACCCAATAAATTTGCGATTTTCAAGAGTGGAAAAAATGCGCTTAAAAAACACTTAAGCTTAATGAATAATTCATTCTTTGGGGAAAAAGAAAAAATACGCTAAGTTTGTGCTTTTCCTTGATGTTGTTCTGAACGTTGCGCAAGATGAGAGCAAAATTTGCATTTCCCATTGAATTTTAAAATAATAAACACCAATGGCATGGGGTAACATTTAAAAGTAGAACTTTGCAAAAGCTGTTGCCAAAGGAGAAGTCAGCTGCAAAAAAAAATGTTTTCAATATATTGCACAAAATCTCCAAAGTAGATTTTTTAATACCTGTTTCCCTCTTTCAATGCGAACCCGATATAAGCATTTTAGGTGTGTGACATAACAACTCATGTATGCAATAGCACGAAAAATATTTTATGAAATATTTTCTCTATACCCCGAGCTTTGGCTGGTGTTTGGGTTTTTTTTTGAAAGAGAAGCCAAGCCTTGTCTCAAACAGCGTCACAAGACTTCTTACATTATAATTGCAATTGTAAAAGAGAGTAATGATTATGTTGGTGGTTTTGCTGCCACTCTTTTGCCCCTTCTATGTTTGTATTTGTTTGAAAATTTCAAAATCAAACTCTCGGCACAATTTTCATATACACAAACTCCCCAGTTTCAAGCTTTTTTTGCCGTCTTTTCAGCCCGTACTCTTGCATCGAGAGAGATTGAGGCTGGTATGGAAAATTATTGCGCGACACGATTTGCGCAAAAATTTCACAACACCCTTCATCAACTGCAAGAGGGGCGAATGAATGTCATGGGATGGTGCAAAAGGCCTCATTATTTTATGGATTTTATAAATTATGCAAAAGTCCACAATTGAACTTTTGTAAATTAAACACAAATTTCTCTAACTTTTACACCTGGATATTAAATTAGAAGGAAAACTTTGTTCAATAATAGTGCAGTAAAAACTTTGACTTAAATTAGGTTGAGATAGAAGCAGATGTATTGGGAATTTTATTGCTTTAACTTTCTAGAGTGCTTAAAGTTCGGCTTTAAAAAATTTAAAATAAGAACCTTTTAGATTTAGATCATCTGATATATACTCGTATGAACGATGGTGATCGATTGAAAATAAGAAGAAAACTAATATCGAAGAAATCATTGGGACCGTTTTCCAAATACATAACATTAAGAAAATAAGATTTTTATAAAGGATAATTAGAGATGGAGATAGGATAGTTAACGAAAACATAAAACCGATATTTCTTTTGGCCTATAAAAATCAAATTATTTGGTCTTTGATTTATTACTGAAGTATAGACTAAATTTTCCTACAGATCCCTAATTTGTAACTGAAAGCAAATTAGAGTGAATTTTAAGTCTAGAAAATATAGAATTAATCCTGTAAGTTTAAGAGTCACTGCAGGGTAGCATCACTAAAATCGCATTTACAGTGACAATAAATGATCTATTTCTTTGTGCTATAGTGTTTTCGGTATTAGTCTTACTAATATCTTTTGAAGGTTTGAACTAATTTTGACTCTCAGGAATCAGCCCAAAATTTGAAGGATCAGGCTGATCTTCCAAATTCGTGAGGTCTAGTGAAATTAAGAGGATTAGGCGACATCAGCGCCATTGCTGAAAATAAAAAATCTCACTTTGGGTGTTTTGGGTGCTTTTAGAAATGTCAATCGGGTGAAAAAACATGGAGAGTAATGATACGCAAATGCGTTAAGATTGGAGTAATGGGAAGGTCAGAGTGCATCTTTCTGTACGAAATATCCCTTGAAATCTCACTTAAGAAGTCTTTCAGCAATCAAAGTGAGGAGATTTAATAGAAATTTACGCTGTAAACGCTAATCCTTGATCCAAAATCCTCAGTGTATGATAGTTTAGGCTGATCCTTTACCGCCAAATTTTTCGAGCTGAGTATTCTCCAGGATCAGCCTGTGTCTATTTTCAGCATAAAGCTTAGCCATCTGGCTCAAATCCTCTAATTCCTTATCAGGCACGATTTTTTAGGAAATTGTTGTTTAGAATTGCATATTAAGGGGAAATGATCCAATAGATTTTGAAAAATCAATAAAATTGCATGTTATTTAGATTTTTGATACCTTCGGAAACTGGACTAAACCTCCAGTCTGAAAGCCGAAATTAGGCTCTTGGGTGTTGTGACCTCTAACTCGACTGTCACAATTGTGAGTGCGAGTCCAGCCCGATCCAACTCGCTCAATCGTCTGAATGGACATTTTTCGCGAAAGATCGTAATCTGAATAATAAATTTGTGAACTGAGAATTGTCCAAAATGGCAGAAACAGAATATATAGCTTGATGCACTAATTACTAAATTTGAATTACTATATTTTTAGTAATTAAAACAATTAAGCCATATGGCAACCTTAATACGTATGGAACACGTATTAAGTTTACCAATACAGGAAACCCGCTTTATCAAATGATTTGTAAAATATCATCAAGAATGTCAAGAATATTTTTCAAAGAAAAAAAGTTTCGATATAGTTTATCAACGTGCATACTTTTGTTTATATAACTAAATAGTAAATTTTGATTTATTATTATAAGTTATTATGGATAACATTAAAAGAAATTCTAAACAATTATTTATATTTAAATATTTTTAAAAGATCAGACTTTATTTAAAAAAAAAAATCTAAAAACATTTTAACCGGTGCGAAACGGTTAAGCTAAGTATAATTTGTTGCTTATGTCAAAATATTTTTTTTTTGCAAAATGTTTTGTGTTAGAAATGGAACATTTGTTACAAAAAATAATTCGTCAAGAACGTCTAATAATTTTCATAATATTTTATTTTGAGTTGACTATCCAACCTTCACGACGGATATATACTTCTCTTACCTTAGCATCAGACTCGTGATTTTTGAGAATTCTATAGCCTTTTCTATTTCATCTCACTTTTATAATTTTCCGTAACTTATAGGGAAGCATTAGTCACACAAGAAAACACGTCATCTATCTCCAGAGTTTTTGGTTCGGTTTCAGAATTTTATATCACAATTTAAAAAGTAAATACTTATGATATAATAAAAATACTTTTCTCAAATAAATTATTACCAATTGAATATTCATTAGAATTAATTCAATAGTATTAAACAGAAAAATATTTCTTTTATCATTTGTTCACATCAACTGAGAAAGATGCCTCCTGCTTTTTACATAGGATTATCAAATAAGTTTATAATTTTAATCTCGAAAACTATAAATTTAATTTATAACACTCAATAAATTTGAATAAAATCGTTGCTCTAATTTTAAATCTAACTCATATTTTGCTTCAGAATATTAGCTTATTGAGGGGTCATCAAAGGCCACAAGTGACTATCTCTAAATATTTGACGTGTAGGACTAGTAAAAAACAGGTACACAGACCAATGGGACTAATTGGGCTATTCCATTGGAAAAATTGTTTAATGATTTAAAAGAAATGGATCTGCTAATCATTTTATTTGTCAATCATCTATGAGTGCCTCATTCATGTACTAAAGAAAATTAAAAGAAAATTTCATTTACCGTTTTTTTTTCATTTTTTTTTTTATTATTCAAGGATAGCACCATAATGTAGATGTCTTGGACTTTCTAAACCTGATTTTACCCTCGATTTTATGTGAAAGCATATTCCAGTGTAAAGGATCAGTTGGAGCAAAACCGCTAAATAAAATTCCTTATCGAAATTTTTTAACAATTTGTTTTTTGTGCAATAGCAGACTTTACTTTTACGAGTATTTTGCGCCGCATCCCCTTAATAAATTCTTCTAGAATATCTGGCAAAGACAGCAGAAAAGTAAACATATATCTTATATTATCAAATATTACTCATTTCGCAACAAAAGCACCATCAAGTTGTCTTTCTTTCTTTCTCAAAATAAAATTGCATGCGATATAGAGAGTCTAGACAGATAAATATTCACGCAATATAGATACAAGTTCATGCTCACCTTCTTGGTAGTTGGTGTAGAAAATGTATTGTCGACGTGCCCAAGACTTGATGGTGGGGGAGACTCATTACATAAATAGCATAATTATGCTTGAAGAGGATTTTTTTTTATTTGGCTTTCGAAGAGAAGCCCGTGTAATGAAGTTTTGTGATAAAAGGGCCTCTGTCAATGGTGTAATACCATTTAGTCAAAAGGCTCCGCACAAACATGCGTTCCCCGGGTATATTTACTCACTTCACTCACCTCACTTCTGATAACGAAAAGCCCCTCTTCACACCCCCTACAAACATGTTTCCTCGCACTAGAAAATCAATATTTTGATGAACTCATTTATATGTTGGAGTGTACAACCCAAAATGAATAATGGCTCGGTGGTTATGTAATCTAGGTGGAAATTATATAAGTGCGAATGCTGACTCTCGATTGCAATTGCCACTGTCACTCTTTGACATATTGTTTCGATGTTGGAGCTTTTTTTTTACTCAATCTGCACATATTCAAGATGATTCTGCAGAAATACAAAAAAAAAGCTCAACCACCCAACTCCCATTTTTAGCTTTTTGCAGGCACTTGAGGGAACTTTCACACACTGTCACTCGTTTTCTTCTAAGGGTGAATTTTCCAGACGGTCGTTTTTCATTGCGAAATTTTCATGACACTAAATTGACACTGAATGTCTCAATTCATACATTATTCACATGTAATATGGTAGATTGGGTCAAATTGCCACTCTTTTCAATTCTCCGGGCTGTTTGAGAATTCAGCTCTTTAAACTGAGCGATACGGGAGGAAGGTGTTCAAGAATTTCCTACACTCTCAGCTCTTCCCTTTCACAAGAATTTTACTTAATGTCTTCATTTCAGAGCTATTCACTTATATAGAAACTATAGAAGCATCGTTCTATACGATATAGGAAAAAAGTCATTCGGGAGAAATTCCTACAAATTCATTTATGCAAATTCACTTTAAAATTTCCAGATGAATAGCAATCATTTTATGAGAATCTCAATTTGGAGTTTTGGAAAATTTAACCCTAAAAATATTCTGTTTTATTTTAATTAATTTATGCGCAATTAATGTCAAGGGTCAAACTTCCTTGGTAAGACAAAAAAATTTTAATCTCACAAAGTAATTTACCTCAATTCTACTTTATGATTGGCTAAAGTTTTCTTACTTGAAATGCTTTCAAGTTTCAGCAAATTGGAAAAAGAAATTAGAGCAGAACAATTGACAATAAAGAACAAATGAGAAAAATAAAAACTAAACTTAGAACCTAGCATAAAATTTTAATTATAGATATTTATGTCTCCGATACACCTTTTAGATTGGGAAATTTCATAAAGTCAAGATTCACATGCCTTTCTTTCTCAAAGATTCTGCATGTCTTTTTTTTAACATCACACCAAATTTAATTTAGTTTAAACCAATTTTGAGTCCGAACGAGGGAGATAGACTTATGGAAATCTTTCTGGAAAGAACAGGACACGAATTTTGACTTCATGAAATTTTACCGATCTAGAAGATGTATCAGGGGTATTAAATGCAATGAAATTTTCATGCTAATTTATTCAATAAGGCAAAACAGTTTTACATTTAACCTGCAACCATCTTATGAATTTTGATTATACAAATTAGACCTATGCTGGAAAGATTTAGGTTTTCCACTGACTAAAATTTAATATTTTACTGACCAGTCAGTTCTGAGATAAATTTTTAAGTGTTAAATATTTAAATCAAAATTAAAGATCGAATAATATTCTCCCATAAACATCTTTAATTTAAAGTGTCAAATATCTTTAAGACTTAACCCTTTAAGGACCATTTGAACACCGGTGTTCCATAAAGAAAATAATTTTTCCTGACTACCTAAAGTTATTTTTTTCTTATGTCTGTGTATATTTATAAAGTAGAAGGTTGAAGGAATTTATAATATTTTTTACAAGTCTCTAGCTATTTGCTATGTAGTAAATATTTAAGCTCAAAAATGGCGAATTTTTAAATTCTCAAATTCATAATTGATTTTATTTATTTTTTATACTTCCAATTTTTTTTAAGCAAAACCCTTAATAATATTTTTTTAATAGTAATATTTTTCAAAAGCGAAAAATATTATTCATTGGTATTGTCAGAAAAATTATACTTAAATTTTTGGGCTATTTTTGTCCCTATCGTCCATAGAAGCACAAAATACACCGAATCAGACTCTGTTGGACTTTCCAAGGTTAGATGTAAGACTTATCATTGATTATGTTTCTCATTTTAATTTTTATTGTTGATTTTCAGTCAGTAAAAAGTGTTTCGTCGGTAAAGGGTTAAAGCTATAATATTTCAAATCGCATAATAATAAAGATTAAAATAAAATATCAAATTCCGTCAATAGAATGAATATTCAGATATATTCAATTTAAGAAATAATGGGATGTGAATTTTGATATTATGAAATATTCATGATTTAAAAGGTGTGTAGGAGCGATAAAGTTCTAAATTAAGTTATAATCAAATTTTATTTAATTTTTCAGGAGAAACGTCTGAAATCTATAAAAGCAAATTGCATAACTAAAGAAGCCTTAGTTTATAGAGTAATAGGATCTAAGATAATTCTAGAGATAGTAAAATTTTCTTCACTTTTTTCTGATCAGAATTTCCATTACGATTTCACTACTACTACTATTAATTTTTCAATTGAAGCAAACTTTCATTATATATTTTTTTGTTTATTTATTATTTTTTCCTATTTTTCAATTCTAGGAGAGTTGAAATGTGAGTTATTAAAAAAAGTTATTAAAAGTGATATTAGACGTTTAAAAAAAAACTGTAGAAAATAAATGAAATTTCAAACCAAATAATTTATTAATTTAAAATTTTTAAATTTTTTATAACAACGTAGAATATGCTTTTAGCCTTTATTGACGAATGGGACAGTGGTCACCGGGTCTCACAAAAACAAAAAAAAAAACATTTTTTGACTATAAAAGGATATCATGTCCTCTAAATAGTCAAAAAAAATTTTCGATATGGAACACCGGTGTTCTACTCGTCCTTAAAGGTTTAAAACAGATACGACAGCAGGAGACAGGAACGACGATTTCTGAAATTACTTGACCTTATATTTTGTTTATTTTGTGTAAAAGTAACTCTCTTGAGGATAACCTTTAAAGCTTTTAGAAGTTGCATAACAATTTACAAAAATAAATAAAAATAAATAGAACTCCTGATACTTTCTTAACTTTTAAAAAATGTATGAGAAAAGCAATTTCCCTTTTTGTTAGGAAATAAAAGGAAACCTTTTGAAGCAGAGTTGCGAGAGATCAGCAATTTGCACTGTTGTGACTTTATGAATATTTCTTGAGCTTTATGCTGCTATATACGATTCTTTTTTTTTTTGTCATGGTGTAGCAGTAAAAAGGGATTGAGCTTCTCGTTTCCCCTTTTGGAAAAAAAAACACCAAAACGCTTGGGAAAAATTGTCTTGAGAAAGTAAGAAAAATGTTGATGAAATTCTCATTTATAGAGGCTGTTTGGTACGACCTTAGGTGCTTCTGGGATGTGTAATATTCTGTGAAATGATTTAAATTTCGCAGAAAATCGACTTTGGGGTAAAAGAATAGTAGATTGGAGGAAACAGGAGCCTTGGGACACATTGTATATTTGCGACAAGACACTTTGTCATTTACAGTTTCAGCCTTTAAGCACGTGCCTTTGCAATCTCCTAAAACAGTCAACATCCCTAAAATGTATGACAGGGCTTTCTACTTCTGCCTCGTGTCACTATCATGGGAAAAAATGGTCTATCTCCGGGGAGTACCAAATGCAAAATTTCTCGCTCAAGAATAACTTGAAATTTTTGTTAACCAAATTGCCACAAACCCCTTCCCAAATTTCTCCTGAAAACTTTATGTGACGACAAAACTTGGATGATATTCGATGACAAAATCACATGGAAGGACACACAATGGTTTAAATTTAATACCGACAAGAGACATAAATTGCACTCTCAGTGGAAATACGCCATGATGCAGTGCGCTCATAATATTTTCACCATCTCCCAAGGGGGATGTCATGCAGAAGAAAAAGCTAAGAGCATCCTCCGGAATATTTAATAAGAACTCGGAAAATATATTTATGGGCTTTTTCTTGTGCTTGAATTGAATATGGTAGAAATCCTCCAACTGCAATTTATGTCAACGCATTCACATTTAAAATTTACTGAAATACGCATTGACTCACTGTTGTATCTCAAGAAATAGCCTTGGTTAATGCCAAAACCCCCCAGTAGGATTCTATTGCACATAAAAAATATACCATAGCTCTGGTCATTTCACATTACATTCTTCCGGGGACTCTTGGTAGCTCTTTTCCACATCGTTCATGTTGAATTAATAAACCGCGTTTAGTGATTTATGGCTACGCAGTGGGAAACTCCGAGTGAAAATGGTGAAAATTCTGCAGAATTTTCCCCTCAAGGGATTTTCTTGCAATATAGCGTCTATGCGGTCTGCATGCATCCATTTTCATCGCATGAACTTCAGTAAAATTAAGGGGCGAAAACTAATAAAAGTTACTTAATATCAACTTAATTTGATCCTACGTAATGTTCAAAGTTACAAGTTGCAGTAGAATTTATAAAACAATAATTGAATGTGTAAGGTTTCTTAAAGAAACTAATGCTCCAGACAGATTTAGGGCTTAAGCCGACAGATGGCTTAGTGCGAAATTGATGGGAATATAATTTAATCATTATTTTCATATTAATTACGTTAAGCCGTCTCAACGCTTAAGACGTTGGTGTATCCTGCACAATTAGGGTTGTCTGAAGTCATTTAAATGACGTGCGAATAACGGGTATATCACCAATGACCAACGTCTGCTACTCGAAATAAATTAGATACGTTAAGACAGACTAGACTAGAAATTTAACACAATTTCCAAAGATTCCGTAGTTCATAATAATAACAAATTTTATTGGTTTTCCGAGATCTATTTGGTCATTTGTCCCTAATATACAATTTTATAGTATTATAGTATTACATGAAAAAAATATTAGAAAAGTTATGCTTCAATCTTAGGTCTGAATCTGCCTGTATTAAGCCATGAATGTCAAATAGTATCAGGTCTTTAGACTGTATAAAGTTCATTGAGTAATAATTTTAAAAAATTGTACTTCTATTTGTGAAAACCGGCTCAATTTAGTGTAGGGTAGCATTCAAACTTATTGTAAGCTTTTAAACATTAAGCGATCTTCAGACTAGAGATTTAGCTCAATTTCCATAGGTCTCGAAATCCTAAACAGCGTGCAATTTAATTTCTTTTTGAGAGCCTAATAGGTTATTTATCTTTAATAATCCAATCCTAAGTTAAATTTTCCCAAAAAATCATAATTGATAAGAAATTAGAGCAGTTAAGCCACTTGGCTAAGACCGTATTCAGACTAGAGGTTTAGCCTAGTTCTCGAGGGTATCAAAACCTTAAACAGCAACCGATTTTATTGATTTTTCAAAATGTAATAGGTCATTTGCCCTTAATAATCCAATTCTGAGTTAAAATTTTCCTAAAAATCTTGACTGATAAGATATTAGAGAAATTAAGCCATATGGCTAAGCCTTAGGTCTGAAGCCCGTATAAGCCTCCGATCTTAAGCCTGTATTAGACTAGCAAGCCATCTAGCTTATATGGGAGTGTGGGGCCGCTCTGGCAGGTGGTTTCTCTTATTACTCATTTGACAAAAGTTTGTAAATCCTATTCAAAATAAGTCTATTTAGTTTTTCTTAGGTATTGGACATTTGAAAATGTAAAGCACATTTTGTATATAATTATCCTAGAATTTGTATTTTAAGATATACACGTTTGAAACAACCCGCCTCTCCTCTTGAAATAACATCGACAATTGAGAGAAGAAAAATATCTCTAAGCGATAGATTTTCTTTATAATTGAATTAGAGTCAATATTGGAAAGTCGGATAGTGCGAAATATCGGACAAATAACTCAAAAGTACGGATATTAATGACCTAATACTAATGCAATTTTAGAGTAGGCTACAAAGGAGTAATTTTGAAAAAAAAAAATCTAAAGTTTGAGGTTTTCTCACAATTTCAGATGTACAAAAGAAAACGATCACGGAGAAGTATTAGGTGAGATTCTTAACAATCTCACCTACTATAATCCTAACAAAATTTCATGTCCTCCGATCGACCTCAAACTTGGCCAAAATGTGTTTCGCCACTTCCTGATCACGAATATATGGGGGGCTAAGTTACGTTCCCGGCCGGCCGGCCGGCCGTCCGTCCGGCCGGCCGGCCGTCCGGCCGCTCTTTGGAGCTTAATAGCTCCTAAACTAAAAAAGATATCGACTTGCGGTTTTCGGCAAAGGTTAAATATCGTATGAAAATTGCAACATGGTGCATTAACCCCCCACCCCCCACCCCTCCTTCCGCCATTTTGAAGACCCCCCTTATTTTGTTTTCTCAATAGCTCCGTCCCTATGGCATCGAGCGGGCTCAAATTTTAGTATGTTATAGCTGGGCCTTAGAGCTTTCCATAAATACCAAACTTAAGGTCCCCCGACCCCCCTGACCCGAGCTATAAGGGTCCAAAAAAATTTTCTTAAAATGGCCATAACTCCGGTTCTAATTGTCAGAATTTAAAAAGTGAGGGCTTTTTGGAAAGCTCTCGTGAAATGCCACTTCCTCTTCTAACATCGCAAGTTCATAAAACCACCGCTAGGGGCGCTATTATTAAAAAGAAAATTTTTAAATCTTAAAAGTTAAATAACTCAAAAATTCCTTATGCAATCGGGCTGAAATTTTAGTATGTTGTAGCCGTTGATTATACCTATCAAACAAAAAAAACCTTAAGTCGATCCATAACCCCTGACCCGAGCTATAAGGGGTCAAAGTTCGAACATTGACCGGCCTCTATCTCCGGTTCTAATTAACATATCGACATAAATTTTACCTTTTTGGTTTCGTCTCGATGAGCACTTTCAGACGGAAGTTCAAAAAGTCACTACAGGTGGCGCTGTGATAGCGTCAAAATTCATCGAAATTCAAAGTCACTTTTCTCAAAAACGGCATTGTGCAAGTTAATGAAATTTTAGTATGTTATAGTCCAGTCTAGGACGTTTCCAAAATGGTGCGTATGTGCGCTGTGGTTTCAATAGAACCGGAGATATGAGGGGTCAAAGTTCACAAAATTTAAAAAATCATATCTCCGGTTCTATGTGACCGATTTTGATGAATGAGGGCTTAAACGAAAGATCTCACCAAATGCTACAACTTTCTAGAATATTTGAACTTCGTGGGACCAACACCAGGGGCGCCACAGTCGAAAAACCAATTTCAATATCACATAACCTCAATTATCTCGACTGTCGCTGAACCGATTTTGATGATTACTTCGACATAATTGTAGAGCATATTTGTCTCTACATTTCGTCCATACATCATTTTCCGCTCAGACTACGCTATCACTCCGATTTTGCCGTTTAAGTGTGAAAAAATTGATTTTTCCCATAATAACGCTTTGAAATCACTCAGATGCCAATTTGACTGCCTCTACTCCACAAAGACACTTCAAATATGGTTTTAAATGGAAAGTCCCACAAAATACAACAATTCTTTGATATAGTTGAAGTTCAACAAATGACTACTTGGGGCACTCTGGATGAAAAAACGAGTTAAGAAACAAAAAACCTCGCTTATCTTGGCTTCTGAGTAATCGATGAGATCATGTTCTATAGGAAAATTATAGAGTACATTCTGGTCTACATTTCACCCATATATCACTTTTCTGTCAGTTCATCCAAATCCTTGATATTTTGGTTTAAATACAAAATTTGTATAATTTCACGAATTTGATTCAAGATAACTGAATGGCGACTCACAATTTCGGCTCTAAATCGAATTTGCATGCACTCCGAGCTAGCTCACGTTAAGAATCTCACCTACATAAGCCGGTTAGGATTATCTGTCCCTTTTTGATTGCAGGACTTATAATAGTGATCTTATTTTTCTCTTTACCAGTCTGAAACGTGTGGACATCTCTTAGTTCAAATGTAGATTCTGTTCTAAATTATCCCATTGTACTCTACTTAAATTAAAACAAAAATAATTTAAAATTAGTTTATCTGACGTTCCGCACTTTCTGACTTTCCAACATTTACCCTATTGCGTCCACAATTATCAATTCCAAATTCTCATTTCCATAAATTCACTTTTTTTTTCAACTATTTGCCATTTTAAAACTCATTTGAATTAATAAGAATTGATCGGGATTCCGAAAGCTATATGCATTCCTGTGTAATTTTCATCAAAGTTGAAATGTTGAATGAAATTGAAATGGAATGACTTTTGCTTCATCTCATGAATTGAAGTACAATTTTCCAACCATTTGTGAACAATGAAGATGACCGGCAATGGAAAAATTAATTTGCCTCAGAAGAATGACTGCATAGAGTATCATGTGGAAAATTAATTGAGTTGAAAGTATGTGTTGGGTGTTTTGCCTGTTTGTGAAAGAGGTCAACCCTGGGGAGATGAAAAAATTCCAATTGCGAATACTGCAGCAATAATTTACTCTGCATGAAAGTGGATTGGGTATCCTTCTACATTACTCTACATATACTTGAGACTTGAGACATTGCCGAGCCCTTGAGGGGGATGCCTTATCTTATAATTCTTGAGAGTAGAACTCATTTGGGTACAAATGAACATTTGCTCTTTAGGGTGAATTGTTTCGAGATAGAAGCCCTAATTTTCTTCTTCAAAACCAAAAAAAAAAAAAATCTACAGTGATAGTCCATTGAAATAAAAGATAGTTATCGTATCTAATACATAAAATTATCATACAAATGAATATGAGAAATATTCATAAAAACTCCCCCTGTCGAATTTCGATCAAACGCGTCCAAAATGAATCAATTTTGACGGTCACGATGGTGGTACAAAAATGCAAATTGAGATTTTTTTCTCTCTGTGAATCTTCTGCTATTCGACATTGCATAACAGACCAAATTTTCTGACGCAACATACCAATTGAGAGTCGTTGGCTTTTTTGTCCATCTTTGGATCCATTGCAACCATTTTTTCCCATGGATTGTCCGTGACCTGCATATTGAAGACATTTGCGTAAAATCGTGGATAAAATTGACATTTATTCGCTTCTGAAGCTCAAATTGTGCAGACATCAATTTAAGAAGGAAAGAGGTCTACGCTATGTTTTTTTCCCCGGCCAAAAGACCCTTTTCTAAGCTCAAAAGCTTTTTAGCAATTTAGAATTGTGAATTCTGTATTTCTCAAGAAAATGAGAATGATCCAATTTCACCCGCAACCTCTAGAGAGATTTAAGTCTGAAATAGCTTGTTATGTAATGGGTACATATTGCGTCTTGCATCTCCCAGGCACAATCGGCATAAACACACAAAACTTACGAGAGACTTTAGCACCATAAGAAAATTGTTTGAGTGCAAAAGCTCTTACGGCACTTTTTTCACCGACTTCTTACATCTCTGCACCACATTTTACCAAATGCCTTTAAATTAAAATCATTCCACCACATACACATAATCCAAAAGTGATTGAGCAACGAAACAATATGATCGTCATGGTGATATTTATGGTGAGTTATGTTCCATTATGTGCCATATAGGGGAAGATGGGGCAAAGTGTGACAGGCTAAAAATTTCAAACTTTGTTAACTTTCAAGATAAAAGAAACCAAGGCTTAATATTTTCACCATAAACCTTGCTATACGTGAAAACTTTTAAGGATCTTGAAAGTGACACAAAGAAAATAAAAACAATATTGAAATTTTTAAATTAATTTCCAAAATTTATGAGTTAACTCCTTAGTTTCTTTTGGGACACTAGGTGCGCAAGAAGAAAAGATTTTTTTCAAGATATTAAGAATGAAAAACATAGTTCTTGTAAATAATATATTAATAAAAATGAAGGACACAAAATCTAAGATAATTTTGCAAGCATTTAAGCTAGTCATTGCAATAATTTTCAGAACTACTTCTTCGGAGAAGCAAATTTTTCCACTTTCAAGCAGAGACTGTTGTAATTTTTCAAAACGTTAAAGTATACTTTTAATCTGTATTTTTTATTAGATCTTTAGAATAGAACCAGGTATACTAACCAAGTATACTAAGCGAGTATATCCATTATATAATTTTAAAGGATGAGAATTATGTATAATTACGTAGAATCTTAATCTTAATCTACGTATATAAAAGTTTTGTAATTCAAACTTAGATGTACTTCTTTTACTATTCTTTCAGAAACATGCGAAATTTTTGAAAGTTTTTTGTAGGGTTTTGGTACCCTGAAGGCCAGTTAGTAAGTAAGTTAAGCTTCTCTTTCTATAGAAAAACAATTTTAGCAAGCTGTAAAGGTCTTTCAGTACCTTCTTGTCATTTCGCGGTTCCTTTTATTGTACTATGCTTGTGATAAAGTAATTCTTGTATTCATTTTATTTCGCTCGAGCAAAATTAAATTTTACAAATTATTTCACTACTGACAAAAACTGCTCTACAATTTTTTAAGAACTTCTAAAAAAAATTAGTAAAGTATGCGAAAAACGCTTTCCTCTTCAAGATAGAGAAGTTTTGTTTTCGGCAAAATTTATAGAGCGGTGAAATTTCTATAGAATATAGGGGAATGTAGATATGGTTCGCACAGAGTGAACCTTCAAACGATGCGAATTTTCTCTTTGTTTGCAAGGAGCTGACCTACCATTTCTCATCTCTTTTCATGAGCTTAATAATTATCTAATCTTTGGCTAAGAAATGACGAACTAGCTCTTTGCAAACAAAGAGAAAATTTGCGTTGTTTGAAGGTTCACTTTGTGCGAACCATGCCAACATTCCCCTATAGGAATGTTTTGATTAAAAAAATTAATAGGTCTATTGGGAAATTTTGAAAATAAAATATCCATTTTATCACATTTTGCCCTATATTCCCCTACATCTTTACCGATTTCAGAAGCCAAATTGCGAGACATTGAGGAGCTAATGAGTAGCTCAATTCGTTGCAAACATCTAAGAAATTATAGCATTTTCGTTTTTTGCAGTGTATTACACTTTTGGGCCTGTAGGTTTCACCGGCAATTTTCACCTGCACAAAAGCGGGAAATTGTGGTGCATAATGGGACAGGAAGGTGTGATGGAATTGAAGGGAAAATGGGCGGCAATTGCTAAACAATGGTGATTTTTCACGTCGACACTCGCACAAAGAGAGAAAGGCAATTTTCTAGCTAAAATTCTCAATGAGAATGCCTGAAGTTGTTACATAGAATTGCAATGGAATTTCTATAAAAAAAAACACTCAATTGAAACTTGGTAAGAAGAACTCTGATTTCTTTTCAATAAGAAATTTCTAACGAAACAGTTATATAACCATTTATTGTTCTAACATTTATTCTTAGAAAGTTGCTGGATGAATATGTGTTTATTGTGAAAGGTATATAAACACGTTCATTCTACCACGAAATGATAAGAATTTTGCACAAACTCTAAATGCGTAATTATTCGTCCAGCGAAGTAAAGTTTTTTTTTTTGTGGAAAAAAGGTTATCAATTCTCTCATTCAGTTAGAAGAAAAATTCATAAATTCACTATAGAATATTTTTTGAAATGTAGTTTTATTGAAGATTACAACCTACATTATTTCAATTTGTAAATAGTTCTAAATTTCTTTTTATATAATTTTTTAAAGAAAATTATCGTAATTAAGATCTCAAATGAAGTAATTTTATTTCCTGATTAATTTGAAAACTTTTTGCATACTAAATACGTTTAGTTTAAACGTTATGTGGTTATGAGAAGTACAGTTCATCCGTGAAAACATGAATAACGTCAGAAACCTCACGAAAATACATGAAATAGCTTATTTGGTTTCTATAATGAAATATACAATGCAATCTAATCCCAAGCGATATACTATTTCTATATAAAAAAAAACCATAAAATATATTTCAATTCTATTGCATTTTCTTAAATATTTTTAAAAGTTTTATCGGCAAATTTTAAGAAATTAAAAGAGTCTAAAGATTTTAAGTGTAAGAAGCTGAAGAAAATTATTCTAATTCTAAACGTTCTAAACTCTTTTGATAGTTAAATAAGGTCATATCAAGTCCTCAGGGAGAAAAAGTTTTAGATTGTTAGTCCAGATTCCTCTTCAATTCCTTCCACTGGACATAAGTTCTCAAATTCGGAAAATCATTTAAAAGAAAGAAGTTTGATCCCTTGATCAGAACAAAACTAGGGAGAAGTCACGACCAAAGTACACTTTTAGGATTTAGGGTAAGTGTGCCAAATTTTGGCATAGTAGTCAAAGTCTCAAGTTTGAAATGTAATATCTTTAATAGAAATTGATTTTTTCATTCCTTCTACTTAAGGAGTGTTGCTTAGAACCTTGTAGAAAGATTATCGTCTTTATTTACTCCAAAATCATTCTTAATACATTTTAAAATGAATAAAAATGTATACATAGCTTTGGTGCCCTATTTCGGCCACCTTCATTCTCATAGTTCCTTGCCCTTCGGGAATTCGTCCAATGTCTTTTTCACGTCATCTCGTTTGTCAAAGTTACATTTTTTGCTATTCTTTTGCATTGTATAATCTCTAGAGTATGCAAAAACTAAAAATTCATGGAAATCCGAGGAACAAAAAAGGTGGCCGGAATTGCAAGCTGTCCGGAATTTGGCACACTTACCCTAATTCATCTTTTAGTCTTTTTTTCTAGATTAGTCTGTCATCTAACAACATATTTATATTATTTTAATGGTGGTCCCGTTTTTTTATAGTTGAAAAAACAAATTATTTTTGGACTTACCTTGCTCAAGACTTTGGTTGCAGCATCTTAGAGCCTCGTCATAGAGGCATTTGTCTAAGAACCGCTGAGCTTGTTCATTAATTGCCTCCGCCTTGATATCCTGACCCCACCATCTCTCCACCAGCCGACTAACCAGTACATCCTTCTCCTGATCACTCGAATCTATCTTCAGGCCACATACCCTGCATGCAAGACGCTCACGGACACAGGGTCTGCAGTGCGTGTGCCCACAGACAAGTGTGACGGGTGTTATGGGTATTTCCTCGCAGGCTGGGCACAAGAGTGCATCTGCGATGGGCTCGAGGGTGGTAGAGAGATTTATTGAGGGTGAAGCGGTGTTTGTGGTCGTTATGGTGGACAGAGATGACCGCCGGGAGAGCGGTGATAGAGTGCAGCTCTGGATAAGAGCAATAGTGGCATGACGCCATCTATCGAGGGGCACAATGCATCCAGGTGCTAGGTAGTTGCATACATGGGCGTATGCATCGAAAGCTTCAGGCAGACGACCTAGGTGAGCTAGGCAGTCAGCATAGCCGAAGTATAGGTCACATAAGGGTGTGTCGACACTCCTGTTGCGCATGCATTGAGCATAGAGCTCAATTGCGATGCCAAAGTTTGATTTGGCGAACTCACTCTTGGCCACATCGATCAGTGTCGCCATATCGAAACGCTTGATCGCCTCAACATCACCCTGAGGATCAGCCAGTAACGGCTCCGCAGCCGCGTGATGGTGCAACGTGAGCTGCAAACGCAGGTGAGAGATCACGTGCAGGGCTCTAAGGTGCGATCTTGAGGGTGGATACGATCGCTAGTGACACTCGTTATATAAATTCCAATTGATAGTGTGAATCACGTTTTATTTCTGTGCCTTGTTGTCTCACACGCGCACCACTTTTTTTTTCTAGACTATTCTCACTCTTTATTTTTTTCAAACACAAACACCAAGATTCTTGAGAAAATGGGATCTTCTTATCGCATTTTGTTGAACTGTTTAATAACGGCTATGAGATCGTCAATTTGCAGCGTGAGGGGGATTATTTTATTTTGTTTTCCGGAAGCACTATATAAGTGGATAGCTTTAGGAAAATAATGTTTGAAAAAGACAAAAAAAAATTACTGTAGGATTTTCGCGCTATTTTGCACAAACAAAATCTCTCTTTTCTGTTTGCCTCCCAAGAACTCTAGATACGACGGACTTGGTCATGTACTTATGTAATCACCTCAGATAAAAGTGTGACGTTGGGTGTTTGTTTTCAAAAAGCTGCCTCACACCGAGGTTAACGTGTTTGCAATTTAAACGTCTTTTTTTGTGCCGTCTCTTCACCTTCTTCCTCTTTCCCGATGCAGATGGTTACACTTTTTGAGAGTCCATTCCTGGCTTTTTCTTGCCACTTGCTTTTTGTCTACCCGACACTCTCTCTAGTGAGACAAAGAACTTGAGAATGAACCCACAAACTGTGAGTCACTGAATCACTCTATTGGACACCTCTTATTATTTTCCCTCAAAATTGATTACACAACATTCACAAATTTTCACAAACTTGTCTTCCAGCTGTCTGTGAGGGATGTCGCAACGGACAAGTCCTGTGGCACGTCCTTATGCTCCCTATCACACTCCCTGCACAGGACTCTAGAAATTGCGCCTTTTTGGCGCTTAGAACAGCGCAGAAAGTTCACAAAATTCAACACAATGTGTGGTTGAATAATTCGCTCATTGTATTACATAATATTTTTGCCTCGAAACACGATTGAATCACACTTGGCCTCCCGCTGTAAAAACCTTCCAAGAACGTCCCCAAAAAGAACTCTCTGATTCACTTCTTGGAGAACACCAAATTAACTCTTCAGCAGCCAGATTTCACATTCACCATTCACTCAAAAAATACTCCTTTTTCTAAAATCACTTTTGTAAGTCTGACGTCGGTTTTTGCCTTTATGCAAGAACCACTCGGCAATTGCACTAAACTAGCAACTTTAGGGAACCACGGGCAGGCACGTCCGACACCCAGTGAATGCTCGACGCGAATGAAGCGGCTGCCTCGAGACGACTGACTGAGAGGTACTGACTCTGAGAGAATCAACTTGGCTCCCAGAGAGACACTCTCGCGTCGAGCTGGTGCTTACTGTTCGCTCACCGCAGAGCTTTAGCTTCACAACAGGCAGACGAGCTTTCTTCCTATATATGTAGATCTTATAGGTATTCTTAGAGTTGTGTGAATGGTTCCAAGAAGTCACCAGAAGCGGCTAATTATCTGCAAATAAACATTAATTGATTTAGTATAATTATTTTATAAAAAAAAACAGAAAATATTCGTTAGCGCAGT
Source organism: Phlebotomus papatasi (assembly GCF_024763615.1). Classification (NCBI taxonomy): domain Eukaryota; kingdom Metazoa; phylum Arthropoda; class Insecta; order Diptera; family Psychodidae; genus Phlebotomus; species Phlebotomus papatasi. The sequence continues at coordinate 58,820,437 of NC_077223.1, forward strand.
TTAACATTTTTTTTTTGTAAATATCTATTTACAAAAATATAAGCTTAAGACAAATTTTTTTTTCAAGTTTTTGCACTTGAATACAAAATACTTTATTAGTTTTAATAAACAAGAGACAGGGATCATACCACGCTCTTCGAAATTATAGAGAATCAACACATTTTGAAGAATTTTTCAGAAGGATGTGTTTGTAATTTTAGATTAGAGACATCTTGTGTAGTCTATAATTACAGAAATAAAATAACAGTACCGGAATTGAGGGTGACTTTGACACCCCCCCCCCCCCCCCCTGTTTGTAAGCTTTATTTTATTTGCATAACTGAGAGAAATCCGAAAAAGTCAAAATAACATTCCGGAAATGTTAATTTTACCCTGCAGTATTGATCCGAAAACGGTGTAAATATTACCCTTTTTAGGTGTATTAAGGGTTAAAGTTACCCTTCTTTCATGTTGATTTTACCCTTAAAAGGTGTAAAATTAACATTAAAAAATGTTGGTATATTTTTACACCCAAAAAGTGTTAAAGTTATGATGAAAAAAAGTTAAATGCAGCCTCTTTTTTCTCAGTGAAGGATAGTCCGATCAGACTTGGTAAAGACCATCTAGGGTGTCAAAGTAACCCGCACTTACGATAAATTTCAATTTATGCAACTTTTCTGCAGAGTAAACGGTAATAGATATCTCTTTGCGGTTTTATTACGATTTTATCAAGGGATAAAATCTATCAGACTGTCTAAAATTAACGGTTTTTTTTTGGAGATATTTTGTGAATTTTAATAAATCGTTCAATATGTTTAATATGTGCGTCTTGAGGAAAATAATTTTCTTTTTAGTTTTAATACGAAGTGGCGGCGTAGCAATTTGCGGTCTGAAGTCTTTCGCCAGTCTGAAAATTTCATTAATTATATATTTTGAAATTTTCATTTAAAGATTAGATTTTAAAAATTCAGCCATTGAGACGTGATTTAAAAAAAATTACATTTCTGTGAACAAGATTTCTAGGAATTGGTTCATTTAAAATCCAAAAAACAAAAATTTTCTATTAGCTGATGAGTTAAACCAGAATGAAGGATTTCATGTTTACTGAATCACAACTTATTCTACACAATGAAACGCGGTGTAAATACGTCAAAAATAGTATCCTTTTTAGTAAAATTTTTCCAAAAATTCAAATTTTTTTTTTGCAGAAATCTTTCGTTCAAGAACTAGTTCAACTCATGAGCTAACAGAAAATATTTGGTTTTCGGATTTCAGATGAATGTGCTCCGAGAAATTTTGAACATGGAAAGGTAAGTTTTTTTTCAAAAAAAGTTTTCGAAAATCATGTCCCAGAAGCTATTTTTTAAATCTTTAATTGAAAATTTCAGAAAATAATTTTTTTTTGTTGTACCTTTGTAAAATTAAGAGCTTGAATTAATACTTTTAACAGAAAATGTATTTGAGAAAAATATACTGTTTTTTTTTTAGTGTTTTTGCCTCACGTAACTCCTTAAAAATGGAGTGTGTCTTCTAATTTATTTGAATTATTTTTTTATTGGAACTATTCCAACAAGCAATCAAAAAATTAAATTTGAGCAGAGAAAAATCAAATTTGAGTAGGGGGAAGTGGGGCACCTTTGAAATTGGGATTTTTCTCCTATGTTTAAGTGGAACTGAGTCATATAAAAATGTAATTTAGCTTCTCAATCTGTTCGTGCAGCTAAATTATATCACTGTAACGGCGTTATCACACTTGCACATTAAAATTTTAATGTGATTCACATTAATTGTCGCTTGTGAGCGTCCAAATTATGTTATTGGTGTCTTTGAGCCACTTAATATTTGGGGTTTGTCTATTTATTGATAAAGAAGTGGACTTGGCCTGCAAAAATAAGTTTAAATTTATCTAAAGCATAAATATTTTTCACATTAAAAAATTAAAGAGAAAATCGCATTAATGTTATAAATCAATTTATATTAAATTTTGCGGGCCAAGTCTACCTTTTTATCAACAAATAGATCAAATTTTGAATATAAAATGATTCAAACACACAAATTATACATTTGGACTCTCACCAGCGACAATTAATGTGAATCATATTAAAATTTCAATGTGCAAGTGTGATAACCCAGTAAGGCTCAGTTTTATTTAAAAATAGGTAGAAAATCCCAATTTCAAAGATGCCCCACTTCCCCATAGTGCTTAATTTAGAATTTAATTTTTTCTATTAAATATTTTTAATTGGCTTTAGTTTACTGCTATTAATAATTTTTGTGCCAACATCAAGACTTTAAAGACCGGAAAATTTTCATGCAATTTTGCCAAAATTACGATTTATTCACAACTTCTTAAATTTTAAATTGTATACTGTTTAAATTGATTATTTTTGTTCGCTAAATTCAATTTGCCTATTTAACACTGTAAAATTGACTGTTGAAAAAGTAAGGTTTGATCAACAAAAAAAAAGTTTGATCAGTCAATTTATGATTTGAAGAGCAGGAAAATTTATAAAAAAAACTTGACACAGGTAAATTAAAGAAATTTTCATTTTACTTGCAATAATTTGAAGATGTAATTATATAAATTAAATCAATTACTGCAAGAACATCACGTAGAGAGTAGTATAATCTCACGATTTTGATTTATATATACTTTTCGACTCCGTATCCGCCAAGGGGTGGTTTTTGGTATAATTTTGGAAATCTGAAGTTTGGAGTTTTTTAGCGTAACGAGACAAGAGAAAAACAATATTTTCGTCTAAGTTTTTGGTGATGCAATACGTCTTCTTCCTCAGTAGACAAAAATGCAATTATATCTCTGAAAATTGTATTTATCACTTTGACAACTTGTATTGAGGGTAGAGAAGGAATAGTGAAATTTTTCTGCGGGAGCACTTCACTGAAATTATTGGTCAGAAGCCAACTCCTTAAAAAGAGTGACACACTTCTAGAGCCCGGAAGGGGTTTTTATTTCTATTTCTTCCTTTTTTTAATAATTCTGCTTAACGTCAAAGCTTCTTCCATGATATACGAAATATGATTGTTCTGTTTCTGTTAGAAGTCGCGACAAAAAATAAAACATTGCATAGCAAATTTGGCCCGGTTCTCAACCGCATTGACACAAAATTGACCTACGTATGAAGAAGTCAGTTGCACTATCCAATTTTTTTATGCTACCACAAAAAAAATGATGCCGAATTCTTGCTGCGTGAACCATTCGTCATATCAGCAATTTTTGCCACTGAACCATGATTTGCTGAAAGCCTTAAAATCGTCTTAGATATTTGCGAAAAAAATCTTTTTTACATAATGCTCGATAAACTCGAGCGAGTATTAAGAACCCCAAAAATTCAAAAGAAGAAAAACAAAGTAACAAAATTTAAGAAAATTGAAAAAAAGCTAAAAGATGAAGAAAAAAATATTGAATGATTGCAAAACTTCGTAGGACTCCCAAATGTAAATTTCAACAGATATTTTCTTTTAGAAATATTATATATAATGAACCTGATGAACCGGTTCATAACAGATAACTAATTTTTATTCGAAATTCAATTATATTAGTCCTAAGTTATTTTGGGCAAGGTTTTGAGTGATACATAAATCCATTCAAATCGGTTGTGAACCGGTAATGAACCGGTTATGAACCGAAAAGTATTTTTGGCCGGAAATCAATTTTATTTACTTCTAAATTTATTTTGTGAGATCTTTCGAGTGATTTGCAAATCGGGTTAAATCGGTTGAGAACTGGTAAACGGTAATGATGCTAAGGTACTTTTGAGGGATAGCATCTAAGTCACGAGTTCGAGCACTTCGCAAAGCCTGGAACGCTATGCCACCCCTTTTTGGAATGCAGAATATGGCAACCTCTTCCACTAAATACTATTTTGGTAGTTGATGTTTAAAATTAATCTAAGCTGAATTAAAATTCTTATGGAATATTTCTATGGAGAAAAATATTCATACTTTTCTAATTCTCAATTTATAAAAACCCGCAAAAAGCTCATTTTAATTTCTCTAGTCGCCATTTGGTTATTTTTATTTAGTTTTCTTGTAAAAATGTATAGAAATAATAGAAACCTTCATTAAATCCTTGCTAAAGAAAAGTCCCTAATCGTATGGTATGAATATTAAAGCAATATGAAAGAGATCATAAGGGGAAATTGGGGAAATTGTAATAATTACCGCTTTAAAACAGTAAGGATAAGGATACTTTTTTTCAACACTTCCTACACTTTTCCCGCATTTTCACGATTAATCAGTTTTTTGGACATGCTATATCCCACACACAGGGACGTTCTCTTACTATTCGTTCCTACTATTTTTCTCCAACAAGGAACTTATAATTACTGATTTCATCTAAAAATAGGGGGATGTCGGGCTACTTTGAGCTGTGGAGCTTCATAGTTATACATTTTTTTTGCATTTTTATATAATGGAAACTGGGTTTTAACATGATGTAATTTGGAAGTACTAAATAATTATGGATTTAAACAAAATAACTTTAAGGATAAGCTCCATTTAGAAATAGGCTGAAAAGTCGCGTAACAATCTAGTCCCACCTCCCCCTGTCTTCACTGAGAAATTAAAACAGTTTTAACCCTTTGAGGACGATTGGGTCACCCGTGACCCATAGAGAAAATAATTTTTCCTGACTACCTGAAGTTATTTCTTTCTAATGTTTGTACATAATGACGAAGTGGAAAGATGTAGGAATCCCCAACTATTTCCTATATAAAAAATATTTGTCTCAAAAATAACGAATTTTCAAATTTTCACGTTAGTGCTTGAATTTTAATATTTTTAATATTTTTAACATTTTTAAGCAAAAACCTTCTGGGACTAGAAACTAGAATAACTATACATAATATTTCTCAACAAAGTAAAAATTACAGTTTATTGGTATTTTCAGGAAAGCTTCATAATTTTCATGAGTCATATATGACCCAATCGTCTCTAAAGGTAAAAAAACACCGAATTTGTCTCTAGTAGATTTTCGAAGATTTGAGGTTATACTGTTTTATGTTTTTGTTCATGTGTGCGCAAAATAGTTAATTATTCGTGTAATATTGTGTGATATATCAATAAGTTGAGATTTCCCAGTGCAATACTGACTGAAGAAGGTAATATTTTGATAATTTATAAGATACTTCTGCGTATATGTTGTAAATTCATAACTTTTTACTTTTGTTCATGACTTCAAAAATAGAAAAAAAATTCATGATCAATGAACCCGAAATCATCCACATATTATGCCCGGGAGATAGCGATGATGCCGACAATCTTGTCCTGAACGAAAGCGATATAATATATTTGGAACAAGACGTAGATGAAATGGACTTTGAGGTCTTCATCGAAAACGCATCAACTCCGGAAGAACTCCCAGATCCACAGCAACGTGGAACTGTACGTCTTAAATTCCTAGAGACAAACAACATTGCACCTACCCATTACCATCAGACATATTTCGAAGAAAACTGAGGTGCACATGGTGCTATCAGAAAAAAGGATTATAAGACCAATTGTATTTGTGAAGCATGCGGCATTTATCTCTGTGTTACCTTACCAGTATGCGAAATTTGTTTCAATGGATATCATAAAAATTAAAAATGAAGTAAACAATAATACATTTTGTCATAAAAAATATGGTTTTTGTGTACAAGTCTTCAAGAGTCTGTGAGACCAAAAAATGAATGAGATTTTTTAAAATTAATTTTTGATCGTTTTAATTTTTACTTGTACTCTAAGTATTTTTTTTATTATTACAAATATATTCAAGTTATTTATCTTTCAAAAATAACAGAGCAAAGGAGTAAATTAGTCGTCTGGAAAATTTTGTGTTTTTTTACCTTTAAGGACGATTGGGTCATATATGACCCATAGTTTTCCAGGACTCCTAGGGATGGGAAAATTTCTTTTTAACCGTAAATCTCTTATTTAGGCTAAAATACCGAGGGAAACTTGATTTCGTTGAACTTCGCTCGGCGGAAAGCTTCTCGTCCTTAAAGGGTAAAATGGGAATTTCCTCAGCTGACAACACACTGGACGTATAAATGTCAAAAGAAAATTTCACAGATGGCGCTATCAAATTACCAACATTATTTATGTTTAAGTTTTTTAAGCTTATACGAAAAAGTTCAACCGATTTGAACTTTTTCTCATAAAAGAAGCCTTTTTTTTATACAGATGTTGTAAATTTTTGAACAAATTTGTCAAGAAATTTCTCCATGGGAATGACGCATTAATCTGATGACTTTGTTCATTCTCTCTTTATCCTTATTCCGTTTAAGTCTTATATAGGTATTTTCGACTAACGCCAAGAAAAAAAAAGAAACAGGGATATTGCCTAGCGGTGAGAAAAATTGTCGAAAAATTATGATGGTGGTTTGATGGAGTGATTTCTCTGTGGATGTTCGTGAGCAAATTAGAATTTTTTCCACGTGCGCCCAATTCACCTCCTTACGGGTCTCTTTGCCCTCGTTGCGAAGGACAGTATATAGAGGTTGGTGCACGAGTGCAGAGAGTGCCAGAGTTTGGGGCATGTGATGGGTAGCTGGTAAGACGAGAACGAATGAGCAACAAAGGCAAATCTCACAACACAGACGCCCCTTTTGTGCGCTCTCAAGCATTTTGGGGGTAAATTTATGGGGATGATACAATCTCCATTCGACGATCCTTTGCTCCTTTATTTTTTTTTTTGTTCATACATTTTTAGCTTCGAGGTGCTATATAGCACCATAAACTCAAACTGTTTTGTTGGTAAGAGCCACCTAAAGGGTCTGACTGCAAAAGAAAAAAAAAACTGTGGGAGATAGGAAAAAAGAAAACAGAAATAGAATATTGTACGTGAAAATCACCTTCCTTCGGGAATATTTAGTTGGATACAAACTTATGGGTTGATCCATTAATCAAGTTGGTTGCTAAGCGTGGAAATTGTATTCTGAAAGTGTGTGTAAATTTCAGCCATTTGCCACTCTTCCTGTGACTTTGATCTCTGAGCTTTTAAGTGGTGAGGGAAAAAGCTCTTGGGGAAAATGTGTGGAGTTCTAGCAGACCCAAAAACTTTCGTGGCATTTTTATTACTCCACACCCATCGCAAGTCAACCACAAACTATAAATTTCAACGCTTTTTCCCACCCAAAACTCATTCTGAATGTTGTGCCAAAGTGCAGCAAGTGACACTTTTTCACCACCCACGAGCTTTTTGCTTATTATTTCCAGCACCACATCACTATAAGCTTCTCCGGGAAGTGTGAGCATCATTTAGGAAATTCTTTCAAATATCCTTTTTTGTCACAAACTTAAACGATTTCATGTCAAAATTGCGAAAATCCTTAGACACGCTCTTTCCTCGTCTGAGAAAAGGGATTTTCCATGACATTCTTCTACTGAAAATATTCAATAGATTGGTTGAATAAAAAATGCCCAAAAGAATGCCACAAATTTGACTTAATCTGAAAAGGTTTGGGAAATTACAGTAATTGAAATTCTGTTAGAAAATATTTTTTGATAGGGTAAAAAATGTGACACTTTTATTACATTTTTTTTCGTTAGGGTATACATATCATGTTGGGAATTGTAAGAGCTTTCAATATTTCATTTTAGCGCAAAAATGTAGGTGTCATGTTCCATTTATGTTGTGGGAAAATAAAGTTACAAAATAGAGTTATTTGGTTGTTGATGACATTTTCACTGAACCTAGCAGTATCAGTGATAATGTTTATAGGTATTTGTAACAATATTGCAACTTTCTCAGTGTTGATTCCCGGTGAATCTTTTAGGAATTCCAGTTGCAATGACTTACTTAGAAGTTTTGACTTTAAATCCTGAACTCAGTACGAATCAGAAAGCTTGTTGTTTCAAGCTTCGAATACAAATTATTTTGAAGCTCGATTTTGACTCCTAAACATTAATCATAGAGGGAAGTGGGGCACCTTTGAAATAGGGCTTTTTACTGCTCGAAATCAAAGATAGAGCAGTTATACAATCGTCTTTTTTTCAACTTGCACCGTCCTGGAGCTTAAACGGTAAAAGATATCAATTTCTGGTCTTCGATGACCCTCAATAAAAATAACCAAATATCTCCAGACGTTTTTTTCTTTCGCTACCCTCCTCCATACCCTAAAAACCATGTTTTTTTGTTTTTTTTCTCAAAATTGGCCCAAGCTTTTTCAATATGTAGAGCGTATGGCCCATTCGACAGTTTTTAACTCAGTCGACGGCCAAACCCACCGATCCAGATCCTTTACTCCTTTCACACGCCCAACCCCTACCATCCCAAGGTGGGTGCTGAAGGTTGTTATATGGTGCTCTTCTTGCTTACGGCAACTATCATTAGTGCTTTAGTAAGTGAGCATCAGTCGCCGTGGACGGTTCACTCTCATGAAGTGAAAAATGGGTGGCACCTTTAGTTCTCCAATTTCCTTCTGAGTGTTTGTAATTTTATTTAAGTGAGCCCCATTTGGACTTACAAATGATTTTCAGATAGGCAAACATTTCGTCCAAATACACCTATGACCGGAAAATTCCGGTTATAGAGAAATTTGGAAGGCTCATTTTTTAACTGATTTGGTTAAATTTGGAGTTTTTGGAAAGGTATTGAAATTTAGAACTCGGCTGCATCTGTCTTTATCGGTAATGATTTGGTTAAGTACTGATTTTTGTATAACTTTTTTCGAAGTTTGTGTTTACTTGACCTTAAGTTTGTTCCCGAGCTAGAGGGCAAACGGTAAGAGATATCGCCTTCCGGTCTTCGATGATCCCCTTCCCATAAGCGGAAATTGTCTCGGACGATCAGTTTTCCTTTTTCCACTATCCCCCATAATTCACGGAGAATTATAAATAATTCATTAAAAAGCTGGAACGCTTTGCCATCTCTTTTTCTTCTATTTTCAAATGAAACTTAGCCCTCTCATAATGTTATTTAGCATCACGATTAGTCTGTGAGGCTAAATTAAATCATGAAAAGTCCCAGATCTATTCAAAAATAGTAGAAGAAGTTCTAGTTCAAAGGTTCCCCAATTCAAAGGTGCCTCACATCCCCCTATCATATTAATCTTTGAAAAAATGCATAGGGTACGATGGGGAAATTTTGAAGTGGGTCTAAATCGAAATTTTATGATTCCCTCAATCTTTCAGATCACTCCTTGGAAATTACAAGGGGCCAACTCAATCTTTGCCATTTTTCAGGAGAGAGCATGAAAGATTCAACTTTGTATAAATAATTATCTCAATTAAGTATGTTAATAAAAACAATTTAATTCTTTTCTATTTGAATGAGCATTATTATTAACATCGAAACATACATATTTTTACCTTTCAAAATATGTTCTTTTATGAGTTAGCTCTTTGTCATTCTAAATGATGCGCAAATTTTCATGAAATTAGAATGACAAGGGATCAACTTGCTTGAGTTAGTCCCTTGTTTCACAAAAATTTGAACGATAAATCTATTTTGTCCCCCTTGACTTCAAACAAAACCGCGCAAGCAATCATAAAGAGTAAAATCTTGAAAAACTTTTCTAATAACGAAATTTATTTACTCATATCATCTGAAATTTTATTAAATTCTCTGTCTGAGTACATTAAAACCTCAAAATCGCCAAAAAGTGAGTTGGCCCCTTGTAATTTCCAAGTAGCGAGATGGATTAAGACAAAAGTTCACGAAGAAATTCAAGCCCTATAGGGTAACATGTGGTATTTCTGAACAAGGTGCTTTTCGGGACATAATATGTGTATTTTGGGACACATCAAAAATCCTATAAATATTTGTTTTCTAATTATTTTCAGGTTCTATATGAAATATTTAGCTCTTTACGTATCAAATAAACATAAAACTTATGATATTTTATTTAATTTTAAGAGTGAAATACGGGTGAATTGTGAGTGTCACATTTCACTTTTTATAAGACATTCAGTGTGGTCAATTTTGCAGATGTCAACACAAACAGTGCTTACTTTTTTTCAATTTAAGTTACTTTACAAGTGAAATTTAAACAAATTTTTTATGAAAGAGTGAAGTTTAGAACTTCTACTTAAAGGTAAATAATCAGGCTCGGTGAAATTTATTTGCATAATAGCGACTTTTGTCTGTCCCGAAATACCCAACTGTTCCGAAATATACCACTTTTACTTCTTTACATTTTTTGCTATTTTGTATAAAAAAAATGCATTTTTCAACATTTTTCGATAAGAATATAATTCTGGATAGCATAAGGAGCATAAATATTTGTATTAACAAAAAAAATTATTTGAGAAGTCGTTAAACTGTTTGAAACTTGAAATTTCTAAAAAGTGTCCCGAAATACCACACGTTACCCTATTAAAAGGGACAGATAATCCTAACCGGCTTATGTAGGTGAGATTCTTAACGTGAGCTAACTCGGAGTGCATGCAAATTCGATTTGATGCTGAAGTAGGGAGACGCCATTCAGTTATCTTGAATCAAATTCGTGAAATTATACAAATTTTATATTTAAACCAAAATATCAAGGATTTGGATGAACTGGCACAAAAGTGATATATGGGTGAAATGTAGACCAGAATGTTCTCTATAATTTTCCCATAGAACATGATCTCATCGATTACTCAGAAGCCAAGATAAGCGAGGTTTTTTGTTTCTTAACTTGTATTTTCATCCAAAGTGACCCAAGTAGTCATTTGTTGAACTTCAACTATATCAAAGAATTGTTGTCTTTTGTGGGACTTTCCATTTAAAACCATATTTTAAGTGTCTTTGTGGAGTAGAGGCAGTCAAATTGGCATCTGAGTGATTTCAAAGCGTTATTATGGGAAAAATCATTTTTTCACACTTAAACGACAAAATCGGAGTGATAGCGTAGTCTGAGCGGAAAATGATGTATGGACGAAATGTAGAGACAAATGTCCTCTACAATTATGTCGAAGTAATCATCAAAATCGGTTCAGCGACAGTCGAGATAATTGAGGTTATGTGATATTGAAATTGGTTTTTCGACTGTGGCGCCCCTGGTGTTGGTCCCACGAAGTTCAAATATTTTAGAAAGTTGTAGTATTTGGTGAGATCTTTCGTTTAAGCCCTCATTCATCAAAATCGGTCACATAGAACCGGAGATATGATTTTTTGAATTTCGTGAACTTTGACCCCTCATATCTCCGGTTCTATTGAAACCACAGCGCACTTACGCACCATTTTGGAAACGTCCTAGACTGGACTACAACATACTAAAATTTCATTAACTTGCACAATGCCGTTTTTGAGAAGAGTGACTTTGAATTTCGATGAATTTTGACGCTATCACAGCGCCACCTGTGGTGACTTTTTGAACTTCCATCTGAAAGTGCTCATCGAGACGAAACCAAAAAGGTAAAATTTAGGTCGCTATATTAGTTAGAACCGGAGATAGAGGCCGGTCAATGTTCGATCTTTGACCCCTTATAGCTCGGGTCAGGGGTTATGGATCGACTTAAGGTTTTTTTTGTTTGATAGGTATAATCAACGGCTACAACATCCTAAAATTTCAGCCCGATTGCATAAGGAATTTTTGAGTTATTTAACTTATAATATTTAAAAATTTTCTTTTTAATAATAGCGCCCCTAGCGGTGGTTTTATGAACTTGCGATGTTAAAAGGGGAGGTGGCATTTCACGAGAGCTTTCCAAAAAGCCCCCACTTTTTAAATTCTGACAATTAGAACCGGAGTTATGGCCATTTTAAGAAATTTTTTTTGGACCCTTATAGCTCGGGCCAGGGGGGTCGGGGGACCTTAAGTTTGGTATTGATGGAAAGCTCTAAGGCCCAGCTATAACATACTAAAATTTGAGCCCGCTCGATGCCATAGGGGCGGAGCTATTGAGAAAACAAAAAAAGGGGGGTCTTCAAAATGGCGGAAGGAGGGGTGGGGGGTGGGGGGTCAATGCACCAAGTTGCAATTTTCACCCGATATATAACCTTTGCCGAAAACCGCAAGTCGATATCTTTTTTAGTTTAGGAGCTATTAAGCTCCAAAGAGCGGCCGGCCGGCCGGCCGGCCGGCCGGCCAGCCGGCCGGCCGGGAACGTAAAATAGCCACATATGTATTCGTGATCAGGAAGTGCTGAAACACATTTTGGCCAAGTTTGAGGTCGATCGGACGACATGAAATTTTGTTAGGATTATAGTAGGTGAGATTGTTAAGAATCTCACCTAATATTCAGATATATTTAGAATAGAATGAGGCAATTTCTTTTTGTGAATCCGCTTTTGTAACTATTACATTCAGATAACTTTTTGATAGAGATATTTTTATCGCAAAATACCGATGCTTTCATTTTATTGACTCTTACTGAACTTTGGTAGTATCCCTTTGGGGATCCTTGTTCTCTACTTAGTACATAGTATAATCATATATATTTTGATATGATAGACCTAATCGCGGCGAAGATCAATATTAAATGCTAGAATTAAAGAATAGCTTACGAACAGCAGGGAACAAAATCACCCGTAGAAGATAAAATCACTGGTATCTACGGTGATTATAGTGAACTTTATAAATTAACAAATACTCTTTAGTAATAAAAAAAAAGATTTAAAACAGCCGCAACTCTGAAGTGTAGATAAAGATGAGCTTTAATAAAATTTAAGTACTTTCTGAATAATTAGATTTTTTTCATAGTTAAATGAGGTAAAGATGAATTCAGAAGAAGTTCAATTCGTTAATGTCTTAGCTCGGTAGGGATAGTGTTGGGTGATTGAAAATGTTGAATGAGTCCAGCGGTGATTGAAAAGCATACTATTATTCTAAATCTGCCACAATGCTACTGAAACAATCATGAACTACTCCTTAATTGATGCATTGTGTTAGCACCTTGGTGATCTGGAAAATTGCATCCAATCAATCTCGATCAACGGGGCAAACAATTGTGACAATGATGTGATACCTCGTCCGTCAGCCGACTATCGGGTCCTAAAACAAGGCACAATAGTGGGAAAATTGGCGGGAAATTATGTGAAATATGATGAATAAGAAGTGGGAAAAATGTGTGATTTGTGAAACGTGATTTTGATGCGATTGTCACCTTAATTGGCTAGCGAAGTGACTTTTTTTTTTGCTGGCCCCATTTGTCTCCAACTCTCACCAGCCCGCGTTCGGAATGTTTAACGCCTGATGGCAAAAGAGAGATATTTCCGTCCAATAGAGAGTGTCTTTGGATAACTATAACAGTTGAGAGAGATATAACAATGATTAAGAAAAAAATTGAATTCCTTTCGGTATATGACATTACCCGTAATGACTCACTTAGAAGCAACCAGTAATATAATGATGGGAAAATATCTTTCGATATAATTCTGAAAGGGACAGATAATCCTAACCGGCTTATGTAGGTGAGATTCTTAACGTGAGCTAACTCGGAGTGCATGCAAATTCGATTTGGAGCTGAAGTTGGGAGACGCCATTCAGTTATCTTGAATCAAATTCGTGAAATTATACAAATTTTGTATTAAAACCAAAATATCAAGGATTTGGATGAACTGGCACAAAAGTAATATATGGGTGAAATGTAGACCAGAATGTTCTCTATAATTTTCCCATAGAACATGATCTCATCGATTACTCAGAAGCCAAGATAAGCGAGGTTTTTTGTTTCTTAACTCGTTTTTTCATCCAGAGTTCCCCAAGTAGTCATTTGTTGAACTTTAACTATATCAAAGAATTGTTGTCTTTTGTGGGACTTTCCATTTAAAACCCTATTTTAAGTGTCTTGGTGGAGTAGAGGCAGTCAAATTGGCATCTGAGTGATTTTAAAGCATTATTATGGGAAAAATCAATTTTTTCACGCTTAAACGGCAAAATCGGAGTGATAGCGTAGTCTGATCGGAAAATGATGTATGAACGAAATATAGAGACAAATGTCCTCTACAATTATGTCGAAGTAATCATCAAAATCGGTTCAGCGACAGTCGAGATAATTGAGATTATGTGATATTGAAATTGGTTTTTCGACTGTGGCGCCCCTGGTGTTGGTCCCACGAAGTTCAAATATTTTAGAAAGTTGTAGTATTTGGTGAGATCTTTCGTTTAAGCCCTCATTCATCAAAATCGGTCACATAGAACCGGAGATATGATTTTTTGAATTTTGTGAACTTTGACCCCTCATATCTCCGGTTCTATTGAAACCACAGCGCGCATACGCACCATTTTGGAAACGTCCTAGACTGGGCTACAACATACTAAAATTTCATTAACTTGCACAATGCCATTTTTGAGAAAAGTGACTTTGAATTTCGATGAATTTTGACGCTATCACAGCGCCACCTGTGGTGACTTTTTGAACTTCCATCTGAAAGTGCTCATCGAGACGAAACCAAAAAGGTAAAATTTAGGTCGCTATGCTAGTTAGAACCGGAGATAGAGGCCGGTCAATGTTCGAACTTTGACCCCTTATAGCTCGGGTCAGGGGTTATGGATCGACTTAAGTATTTTTTTGTTTGGTAGGTATAATCAAGGGCTACAACATACTAAAATTTCAGCCCGATGCACAATGGAATTTTTGAGTTATTTAACTTATAAGATTTAAAAATTTTCTCTTTAATAATAGCGCCCCTAGCGGTGGTTTTATGAACTTGCGATGTTAAAAGGGGAGGTGGCATTTCACGAGAGCTTTCCAAAAAGCCCTCACTTTTTAAATTCTGACAATTAGAACCGGAGTTATGGCCATTTTAAGAAATTTTTTTTGGACCCTTATAGCTCGGGTCAGGGGGGTCGGGGGACCTTAAGTTTGGTATTGATGGAAAGCTCTAAGGCCCAGCTATAACATACTAAAATTTAAGCCCGCTCGATTCCATAGGGGCGGACCTATTGAGAAAACAAGAAAAGGGGGGTCTTCAAAATGGCGGAAGGAGGGGTGGGGGGTGGGGGGTCAATGCACCAAGTTGCAATTTTCACCCGATATATAACCTTTGCCGAAAACCGCAAGTCGATATCTTTTTTAGTTTAGGAGCTATTAAGCTCCAAAGAGCGGCCGGCCGGCCGGCCGGGAACGTAAAATAGCCACATATATATTCGTGATCAGGAAGTGCTGAAACACATTTTGGCCAAGTTTGAGGTCGATCGGACGACATGAAATTTTGTTAGGATTATAGTAGGTGAGATTGTTAAGAATCTCACCTAATATATCTGTGCGGCATTCTTCTTCTGCTCTTCTAATCACTGAGGAAATTTCAAAATTTCATTTTTTCCGATTCCAAATAACCCCATTCACAGATAAAAAAAGAATGGATTGACAACAAAATGTATAGACTAAATGAAAACCTGAATGACTTCTTCAACCTGAACGACCCCTCAAAATTAATTGTTAAGATGCTAATATTTTTAAAATCATGTTTTCATAATTGTATTCTTTAACTGAAACACTGAAGTAAATCTGAAATATTCATAATATTTCGTAAGACCTTGAACTTAAAAAATAAATTAAATGCAGTGAAATAGAATTAGATTCTGACAATAATATCGCTAACTTTGAACCAAATATCTTAGGAACTCAATGGTGTATTTTTTATTTATTTTCATAGTACAATATATATCATAAGTTTGAACATTTTCCAAAGGTAAAATGCTTTTGCACCCCTTTCTTATCTTCATTAAAGTTTTCTAAGAACCAAATATATTTGAGAAACTAAATTGTAAACATTAAATAAAGTTATGAAACTAAATAGAGTTATGGCGATACTGCACACTCACGTACTGAGCAAAGGTTATCTATTTACGTGGAAGTTCAAAATATTAAAAATTATGTAAAGAATAATATAACGGCCATATGTATGGATGTATTATTATAAATCCTGAGAAGGAGTTTATTTTTTTTTGCTCTTTAAGTTGATAATCAATGCTAAGGTGGCAGTGGATGTAGAAAATATTTTCAATTTGAATAACATTATTATGTAACAAATTTTTCAAAAACATTGATGGCAATAAATCTCTTTGTTATGCCTAGCGCACAATAACTTTTGTTTTGTAAACATATTTTTGACATTTCAATGAGAGTGAGTGAGATCTAGATCTAGTCATCTCGCTCACTCTTATGAGAATTTGTGAAAACATGTTTATAAATAAAAGTTATTGTGCACTGGGCATTACATATTTAACTGTCTACTTTACAAAATTGACAACATTTGTATGACTTGCAATTAATTTTTTTTAAATAAATAAATGTCCCATGACATGAACATCTGATAATTATTATTTTTAGTATATCAGTTTTAGAGCTTTGACTCACAAGTAACCAAGACTAAGATCATTAAGACCAAAACAATACTTAGGGATGAGATTTAAGTTAAATATTTTGTGTCAAAAAATTTCAGATTTCCGATTTTGAGTAAAAGAATAATTACGTTTAATATATTCTAACCTTACATCAAAATTTACTGTTTTTAGAGGTTTAAAAGGTCCTCCGGGTCGAGTTTGAAATTAAATGAAAAATTTGAAGAAGTTTGAAATATCAATTTAAATTTCCTTATTATAATATAATTCATTCATTTCAGTTTCATGTCTAAAAGAATTTAACACCTTAAAGTTGAAGATCTTTACTTGAGTAATACGAATTACCTTTAAAACTCGTTTTCGAGATTTAACGCTTTAAGTTTTATCTCAGAAGTGAGAGGATGAGAAAATCCACTTGTAAGTCAAATTTAATAGGGAATATGTCACTACAAAGAAACACTATTTAATTTGTTTACTACGAGATTAGAAAACATGTAAAAATATTGTAAGTTCACACTATGATATACAGTTTGAAAAACTTGTTTACAAAACAACGGTTTTTTTTAGCGTAGCTCATAAAGCTCTCACTCTTATAAAGAACGTCCTTCTCAAACCATGTAAACAATGATTTTCCAATAGAATTTTGATTTCCCAATATCAAAGGGAGTTTATGAGAGAATGTCAAAAGATGAAGGAATGACAAATGATGAAAATATTCCAAAGAACACGCGTATTATTTTGAGTAGGGAAATTCACAATGATATTCCACCCACAATTCGTGTTTGTGCATTTTAAATGAGTCGTTGGTGGATGGAAAAAGCATTGAAATCAGCGAATTCCTTGTAGGTTTTGCTCTTTGTTGATAAAGATGAAATGTGTGCTATTTATTTGAAATTGAATTTCCTATGATAAGTATGGATTGAAGGCTTCATTCTATGCTATTCTAACTTAAAATACTTTAACTTTGAGAGATGTAGGGGAAAGCGCACTACCTTTGCACGACTCAAGCTTCGGACAAATCAATTCTTTTTCTGTGTTTTTTAATGGACTTGACTCATGACCCTTCTCGGAAAATTTGAGGCATTGGACTTACTAAAATATTATATTATTATGGGTCACATTCATTTAAAAAAAAATATTGAAGAAAATATTTGTTGGAAGCTTAAGTCGTCCGAAGATACCGCGCTTTCCCCTATTATGGATAATTTGGAATCGGACCTAAATTGGAGTTTTAAGATTTCTTAACTGTTTCAGAAAAACATTTTTTCGTGTTGTTTTTGTCACTTTCTGTTCCTCTTTCAGTGGTAAAATTAAAAGGATCAAATTGATCCAAATTTGATCCTTTTGCAAAAGATGTATCAAATTTCAAACTTTGAATACATATTTATCATAATAGAACGTTAACCCTCTAACGGGTAAGACCGCCTCCAGGCGGTCTTCACAAAAATCACATTTACAGCGACAATAAAGGTTTTATTTAATTAAAAGTGCTATAGTGTCCTCGGTAATAGTCTTATAAACATCTTTTGAAAGTTTGAACTCATTTTGGCTCTTCGTTTTGTTGCTATTCCCAGTTTTGTGTAACAGGTCAGAGAAAAAGCAAAAAAAAAACATTTGTGCAAAAAAACTGATTTCCAATTTCCATAAAAATACCGATTTAAAGTTATCTGACTAAAATAAAATTATTTTTTACTGAAAGATATATCATTCTGCTTTATTTTATTTAAAAAATTGAAAAAACTAAAAATGTGAATTTTAGAAGCAAAAAGAGTTTCAAATTTTTTTTTTTATATTTTCTCACCTATAGTGCCTAAACTAAAAGAGATAATGAAGAATGAATGATTTTTTCGACTTTTTGGATCGTAATATTATCCTAGAAAACATTGTTTTAGAACTTTTTTCGCATATTAAAGAAAACACCGTTAGAGGGTTAATTTGATCCATCCTTTGCAAAAGGATCAAATTTGGATCAGTTTCATCCTTTTATTTTTACCAGTGTTGCCCATCTGAAACAATAAGGAAATTTCAAAATTCCACTTTAAAAACGATTAAACTTTTGGGGAAATGGGGTATACCTTTGCATTAGGATATCTTTGAAGAATATGGATTTTTTCTCCTAATTTTAAATGGAACTGTAGTTAGATAGATAGATATTTATTTATCTACCAGTGCTTCAATAGCACAACAATTTACAAAAATAGTGATGCTACTAATTCTATTGTGTCTACCGCCGTCTTAGCGTTGATGATCAACCTCCAGAGGGAAACAGAGGAAATCCTCCTTCATAGATTGTTAATACCCTTGCAGAAAATCTGCATTTTTATGCTTAGACCTTCCTTACATACTTTAAAAATTTTTCTAAAAAAAATAAAGCAAAACAATCTACTGCTGCTCTGTTATTTTCCACAAATTAAAGCACTGCGAGAATATAATTACATCTAATGAGCTTATCTTAATTTATAGCCTTACCGAAATATAATTTATCTTTCTAATTAATTTGTCGAACTAAATTATATCGCGGTAAAGTCCAATTCCATTTAGAAGTAGGAGAAAGATGCTCTTATCTAAAAATCAATTCAATTCAAAGGTTTTCTAGTTCCCCCTACCCCATTGTATCCTACTTCAGTCAATAAGCTTTAGAAGCTGATGTAATTTTGGTAGTCATTAGATTTTTTAATTCTTTTGCAACCTCATTATATTGAGACAAAACAATATGCAATGGTACCGTTGAAATATTCTTATGTAAATATCGATTTAATATAGTCGTAAACATTATGCTATAAGTTCAAATGCATAAAGTGCATAAAAACATTTTCTTGGAAAGTCGATGCATAAAAGTTTCTTCAATGAACACTTTTATGGGATTTTCCAGAATGAAAAAAAAAACCAGTGGCAAGTCTAGATTATTTCATTGTAGGTGAGATTCTTAATATGGAACTCCACGAATTCGGAATGCATGCTGATTTTACTTAGAATTGAAGTTTGTGAAATATACAATAATTTCGAGACAAATTCGTGAATTATTAATACAAGAATTTGAAATTAAACCAGCTGATGGATGGCTGAAATGTAGAACGTAATGTCCTTAGTATTCTTCTTAGAATATTTAATTGGTGGAAAATTATTGAATTGTTTTTTGCAAGTGCTCATCGAGACGCACAAATCAAAAAAAAGTTTCAGTTAAAATTTTAATTAAAATGGACCGTACATTTCGGCAAATTTTTGAACTATGGCACCGGGATCGAGTTTTTGGTTGTTTGATAGGCTTAAACTTTCGCTAATATACTAAAATTTTTAGCCCGGTCCATGCCTTAGGGGTTGAGCAATTAAACTGAACCTCTTTTGATTTTCACAATTTTATTCTCTACGATGTTTCGATGATGGATGCCCTCTTCTCGTTAGGTATCGAATATGGTGAGGATCTCAGTGGTGCAATAGGCAAAACCGTTGGGTCTTGGACGGATGAGATCTCTGACTCGACTCACAAAGTTGTGAGTTCGAGTCTCACCCGGTACAAGGAACCAAATAAATAGATAAAACGTAATAAAATGCACCGTCTCTGCTCAAAAAAATACTCCGGGAGCACGGAAGAAGCATCCACATTGCGGGGAAGGCGTTCATGGGCGGTCTAAAATGGACTTAGCTCATTCTCCCAACATGAAATACAACAGCAATATAATATGATTATATTGTAATAAAGAATTCCGATATGATTAATAATAAATCGAATTTTGTAGGGAAAATCACGCACATGCGGGAATTGTTACATTGCATTTGTACTTAGATCACAATTTTCGTTGTACTGTTCACCATACGACTATCTAAGGCAGAAGTTGTGATTCAAATCCGGATTCGGTGTAACGATTCCACCTGTACGAGATTCTCCCTACCAATTCGATATCTAATGAAGAAGACATCCATCCTAGAAACTTAGTAGAGAATAAAATTGTGAAAATCAAAAGAGGTTAAGTCTTGCCGTTCTTTTCCTCTTATGCCCTAGACACACTTAAGATTTAAGACGAGAGACGGCTTAACGTAATTATAAAATCAAAATAATGATCATATTACATTTCCCACATTTCACAATTTTATTCTTTTGATTTTCTTGGTTTAAACCAAGAAACGGCTTAGTTAGTGGAAACTAATAAGAATTTGGTCAAACCATTAGTTTCATTATAAATACGTTAAACCGTCTCTCGGCTTAAGTCGTAAGTATCTCTATGGCATAAGTGTGCAAGAACCATTTAAAACCGAATAAACGTCAAAATAAGTTTGGCCAGGTAGCGTTTTGACTATTGACGTACAAGTTTCATTTGACGTTTGTTCGGTTTCAAACGGTTCCTGCACACCTCTGCTATAGGGCATTACACTCCATCGAACCAAAAGTCTTCTGAGCTATTTGTAAACCTTTTCCCAAAGATTGAAAAAAATCGTGGCTGTTATAAGCGTTACTATTCAAATCCATTCCTAAACCCGTTCTACACCAATATAGTGTAATTGCCTTCTGAGTCTTTATCATTGTACTTATAATTTCCAGAGAAAGTCAATTCGGTCCAGAACGTTAAAAAAGCAGAAAATGTGGACTTGGGTTACTCTGGGACATCTGTCTGGGTGCTAAAAAGTGTGGCAGTTAGTTATCTTGAAAGAGTCAACCATACTTCCAACCTAATGCTATAGACACACTTACGACTTAAGCTGAGAGACGGATTAATCAGAAACTGATGGAAATGCAATATGATCATTATTTTGTTTATAATTACATTAAGCTGGATCTCAACTTAAGTCCTACACTGAGAAAAAAACAGGGGTGCGAATAACTTTTTTTCCTCATAACGTTAACACTTTTTAGGTGTAAAAATATATCAACATTTTTTAATGTTAATTTTACACCTTTTTAAGGGTAAAATTAACATGAAAAAGAGTAAATTTAACCCCCAATACACCTAAAAAGGGTAATATTTACACCGATTTTGGATCAATACTGCAGGGTAAAATTAACATTTCCAGAATGTTATTTTAACTTTTTCGGATTTCTCTCAGTGTATAAGTGTGTCTAGTCTAGGACATATAATCTGATCGGTAGTTTACAAATTTAACTTGAAAAATTTGAAAAACTGAGTTTTTGACCGAAAGGAAAGTGATGAAAGATGGAAGTGCGCATTACATTACAATTTTCATCCAAAACCTTATTGAAAACGGCCAGGAACGATTTTAGCCACCCCTTTGTGATCCAGGTGAGTGACAAGAAAAAAACTTTGGCAAAGTTACAGCACGATTGTGAAATATGAAATATTGTCAGATTTATATAAGGTGATGTTGTGTAGAATCTCACATAATATTCAGAAGCTGTAACAGTTGTTAAATCATATATATATATATAGCGTATATAGAAGTAAAAGAAACTTGTACTATCAATAGATTCTTTTCAGTTATCTGATTTTCTTTTTAGAACTTACGACAATTGTTTGACGATACAAATAGATCCATATTCAAAAGCGCTCGCTCAAACATTTGTGGAACATTTTAGTATGAGATATTCTCTCAAACTCATGTCGCAAAGCACAATTGTCCTCCCAAAAAGCTCGCTGTTGCGACAAAAGCTCACAAAATTTTTAAAGAGGGGAATGGGTATTGAAACTTTTCAGCACGTCCTGAGGTGTTTTCCAGTCGAATGGAAATTGGCAAAGAGTGGGAGTTTAGGGTGTCATCTGCTAATGCCATTATTTTGCCTCTTCACCTCCTTCTACTACCCTGAATGTCCTGAAAAGGCGAGCATGTACGCAATTGAATGGACAAATAAAATCGATATGAGTGACTCCCAGAGCTCCTCATTATTTCATGGGTAGAACCCATGACTAAAAATATCATACCCAACGGTGAAGCTTTCGATGACACAATGAGGCGGATCGAATGTACATATTTGGCTTTACTTTGCTGTATCTCTGTGCGTTGACCAATTTAGGTCACAAACTATCCTGGAATTTATTGTTCAAAGTAGGTATAAATTCCAGAGATATTTCTGTAGAAAGCTTCTCTGTTGATGGGTGCTTTATGTTATGGTTTTTGCTAATTAGACAGACCACTGAAACCATCTCCCATCTGCATTCCACATTATGTTGTGACACTCTATTTGGATAATTCTGTGCAGTTTGTGTGGGATTCCCCACTTACAAAATATACAGTATATGTAGCTTTTATTAATTTTTTTATGCACACAAAAAATATTCATTGTCGCTGAAGGTGATAAGTTATTATCAATAAAAAGTTCTTATTTTGTAACTGTTTTCGTATTTTCATCAAGAATACTTTCTTGTATATAAACTATATTCTTCAGTGTTTTAAAGAGAGTTTCACTAAAAGACTTCAAAATACAGCATCTTCATAAATTTTTTTTAATGGAAAAAATGTTCATGCTTCCTTCTTCCGACTAACTGCATTAATTGTAAATTATAGTTATTTTCTTGCAAGGAATTGTTATACTTTTAAAGATATTTTTCATAAACATAAAAAGTAATTTACAATGCATTATCATAAATGTCTAAACACTGTATTTCAATCACGCAAACTTTAAAACTAGAGAAAATTAAAAAACTATGTATATTACATGAATATTCATACATTTAACAGCCCCTTGTACCACCCTCATACTTATCAATTCATGCTGTGAGATGGAGAGCTTTTTTTCTGTTGAGAATCGACGCAACTCACCATGTTTACCATAACAATCTATTTTTAAATTAATCTATTATACCCTGTGTAGTGTACTGTATATAACATGTAAATTTATGATACAAAGGCAGACTCTTACGGCACTACTTCATACCGTATTTTAAAAATTAACACGCTTTTTTATCTCAGATGAGAATTTTTTTTATAAAAGTTTTGCATTATGTCACCCTAAAGGGGTAGTGTGGGATGTTTGGAAGTTTTTACTAGAGCTTTTTTTCCCTTTGTCTCTGGAGGAAACTTAACTTGGAAACATCCAATGAAAAATGCAAGAATTTACGTGCGGAAATTGCATGAGAAACACCTACTGAAAAGCTCATTGAGTTCTTTTTTTCTTTTTTTAAAATAAATTTCCATATCTGTGTCAAATGATGGCAAAGCGTCTGAGCTTTGCGAAATGCTAAAACTCGTAAGTTTTATTCCACATACTCTACCAGTAGTTTTATTTTATTTGACGAGATGAATACAGTTGTTTGCAATCCAACTTATGATGGACAGAATCGTGATTTACTTATTCGAACTTCCATTAACCACAAAAAGACTGTCTAATGCCCTAGACACATTTACGACTTAAGCCGAGAGACGACTTAGTGGAAAATGATGGAAATGTAGTTTGGCCAATATTTGTAACATAATTATACTAAGTCGTCTCCTCAGGCTAATCCTCAGGTCTGTCAAGGCCCTAAGACGACAAAACATAAATAAAGCCAGAGAAAAGCATTTCCGCCGTTTGTCTTTGGAGGCTGGTCGCCAACGCTGAGACGGCAGCGGACGCATGGTATGTGGGGTTAGTATCAAAACACATGAAGACAAATACAGTAGAGTCTCGCTATAGGCCATCGCTCTATAGTCCACAATTTATCGACCGTTGATTTCAAAACACTGATTTTAAGTTAGGTTATGTTTTTTAGTATGCGACATGCATAATTATTTTAATATTTTTGGCAAACTTTATTAAGTTGTTGTGATAATTGTGATCCACAATGAAGAGAGCAAGGACAAGTACCACAATCGCAAAGAAAGTGGAAGCCGTCGAGCAATTTCAATACTAAAAATCGTTGATAATTTTAAAAAAATTACATGGACTATAGTGCGACCCAAGTGTCAAATTTGAAACCAAATATGGACTATAGCGAGACTCTACTGTACATGCAATACAATACAATACAATAGGGGAAGTGTGCCAAATTTCGGCCGGCTTCTAATTTCGGCCACTTTGAGTGTAATTCCGGCCATACAAATACATTAATTAAAATTATGTATGTTATCTTCGAATAGTCAATGAATTCATTTTGCTTTCAAATATTTATTCATTTTAGGATGTATTAACACAAATACCGTTAAATTTTAGGTATAATTTGAATTTAAATTGCGTTGTAAAAACTCATTGTGGAAAGAGTCTTACAAAAAATGTGACAGATCGATTGTGTTTCTAGCAGTCTTCCAATTTGTGATGAAGTGTAAAAGGTTTTCCTTCAGTGTTTTTCATGAAAATTGATTAGTTATCATTAAAGTTTGTTTCTATTTATGTTAATAGTGAATCAATCTTTAAATTTCGAGTGAAATTTCCCAGCTGGATCCTGTATTTCGCGTAAAAAAGTAGATACTTTGTGAGCGTCCCTCCGGTGAGGTAGTGTTGCCTATTCCGGCAACATCTTTTTCTTTCCTAAATTTCTTATTCATTTTGTGTTTTTTTCTCAATTTCTGAGTTCTACAATGTCCAGAGAAAAAAAAACCATCGCTTCTATGAAAAAGATGATGTAGAAAAGGTCTTGGAAGAGTTCAGGAAGGGCAAATTGTTACGGGAATCTGCGCGTAAATTTGAGATGCTACTCTTCAGGTCTTCAGGACAAATTACACGGAAGATCTCAGGGCTTGTGGGTCATATAAACGTATTCAACTAAATATTAAACTCGTTTCGCTTGACGTTTTAAAATTTTCTATCAGTTCCGTCACAAAAGGTGGTCAGAAAAAGTGGCCGGTATTTCACTCAAAGTGGCCGGAATACTACCCAAAGCAATGCTCATATTTTTATTAATTTTTCAATATTTTAGGAAGTGATTTAAAGAAAACAAAGATGATAAACTAGTTTTCAAGGTTCCACACAACCTTCCCGAAAAGGAAGTAAAAAAAATATCAATATGAATTAAAAATATTGAATTTCAAACTTAGGACTTCGGTGCTTATATGCAACTATGCCGAAATTTAGCACCTTACCCTACTTTTATGCAAAGTTTTTCTTCCACTTTGCCATTTTGTATGTTTGTTGATTCACAACCAAGTTAAAATAACTAAAAGTTGTAATAATAATCTAATTTCGTACAAAAAAATTATCAAATTGTAATAATAATCAAATAACGAATACAAATTTTCTCAAATTGAATAAGAGGTACGGTAAAGTGGTACAAGTTGGACAGTGGTACAAGTTAGACAATGGTACAATTTGGACAGGGCTTTTTGTCTTGATAAATTTATTACTTCATTTTTATTTGTATATTTTTAATGCTTTAGTTTTATAATTTGGTTTCTAGTGCTTAAAAACAAATTTTGTACTGTATTTATCAAGAAAAAAAGCCATGTCCAACTTGTACCGGCGAATTGTCCAACTTGTAACACTAATTTCAAATTATACACTTTACCCTATACACTTTCAAGACTTTCAAGATTTTTTTGCATTTAATATTGCAAAACCGATACTAAGAATTATTCAAAATATTTTTAAAGAAATAAATAAAATAAAAAAAATAAATTAAATAAAAGCTTGCGACGAACTAATCTTTGAAATGGGAAAATTAAGGGTGTGTAATGATCCCTGAGTTTTCCGAAAACCACAAGTTGCCTTGCAAGTTGCTATTTCTAACCATTTAGCCTCAGTGCCAACGGTTGGATAAACTATATATTTTTCTCAAGCTCAGAATTTGAGTTTAAGTATTTCCTTCTTTAAAAAAAAACATTAAACTCTTAGGAAGTCCCAACTTTAAATGCTCAAAAAAAATCACAGATTTTTTTATTCACCCCCTCATCTGTATGTGGTGTTGCTCTTAGAAAGATACCATATTTAAAGTTAATAGAGAGTGAAATTTTGCAAAAAAGAACGCCTGACAGAAATGTGAACATGTTGGGGAAATTGGGCGAAAAGTATGGGTGAAAATTTATGTTTTAATTCATTCTTTGTCATACTTTTCACACACCATTTATTCACTTTTTCGCAATGTCCTTCTCCACACTTTTCGCACAATTTTCCCCGACAATGCTAATGCGACAATTTATTACATGAAG
Organism: Phlebotomus papatasi; assembly: GCF_024763615.1. Taxonomy (NCBI): domain Eukaryota; kingdom Metazoa; phylum Arthropoda; class Insecta; order Diptera; family Psychodidae; genus Phlebotomus; species Phlebotomus papatasi. The sequence continues at coordinate 58,846,635 of NC_077223.1, forward strand.
CATCACGCAGTTTATTTGTCCTTTTTTTTTACTGGGTGACGGGAAAGTACAAAAAAAATACAATATTCATAATTATGACAAGATAGGGTAATTTTTCAAAAGTCGAATTGCACTGAAAGTCAGATACACTGAAAGTTGCACTAAGCAAGGTTGGGTTGACTTGTTTCTTAAGAGTCCGCCCTCCCTTGGCAATTCCAAATTTTATCCTATTATTATTAAATTTATCCAAATTATAATGAGAGTAAAATAAAATAAGCATTATTTTAAACCATTTAATTTTTTTTACTTTTTTTTTGATATTTCATGTATTTTTGTTTGTATTTTATTCTTGTCGGATAAGAAGAAGCAAAGAAAATTTCAAATTCTTCCCAAGGCTTTCGGCTCGGACTCCAAGCCTTCCTCAGTGGTCAATTTTTTCGTCTTTTCTAGCTTTGTCAAAGAGTCTTTTGGTTCACAGGGCATGGGATTTGGAGCACTCCACTTAATTTTCTACTTATTTTAAGAATTTTTAGCATTTTTTTCTCTCTTTGTGTGTCTTGCTTGAGATTTTTTTTGTGGCAGTCTCACATAGAAATCTCAAGAAAGACACACAAAGAGAGAAAAGATTGCTAAAAAAAATCTTAAAATAAGTAGAAAATTAAGTGCAGTGCCTCAAATCGAATGCCCTGTAAACCAAAACACCCTTTGACAAAGCAAGAAAAGACGAAAAAATTGACCACTGAGGAAAGCTTGGAGTCAGACCCGAAAGCTTTGGGAAGAATTTGAAATTTTCTTTGCTTCTTCTTACCCGACGCTCACCAGTTTCCACACTTACTGAATTAATCGTCGGAAATTTCCAAAGATTTATCAAAAAATTTTATTTAAATCAAAAATCTTTTGATTTAAGGGAAGGCTTATTCTGGTCGTGAATTTTACGGACACGGTTCAGCCAAGTTTTGAGCTCAGTGCCTTCCTTTAAAAGGTTCGCAAAAGCCAGTGTTTTGAGCTGCTGGAGTTTTTTTTTAATTTAAGTATTGCTTAATTCAAGGAGAATTTGTTAAATTTAAATTATGCATCCTATAAACATATGGTATATTCCACTTGCGAATGTGCTTCCTATCAGTTTTACTCATGGGTTTGTTGATCTCAATGCTAAGACGTCGGATGCCGTTGAAAACTACAATTTTCTTTTTATTGTGTTGCACCTTTTAGGCATTAGAGATGAATAAATCTATTTATTAATCCATCTTTTATGATTTAAATAATTTTTATTGCATTCAAGATTTTTTTAAAATAAAATTTGATTAATAATGTCGTCATGTGGATATGAATTACAATTGAATTCATTCATTTGAGTGTTTAACATGCGTGATTTTAAAGAGATTGTAAAGTGTCTCAGCTAATTGAATGGCTTTATTTTTCGATATATAGATATTTACGAATAAAACGGAGGTTCAGTATATTGAATAAAGAATTGGCTTAATAGCTTAAGATACTCCTAGGTACTTTAAGAAAAAATAGTGGTTTTGTCATATTTGGTTAACCCATTCCTTATCATGGTATTATACATCATACGCAAATTGAGTGATTTGGAATGATTTATTCCTAGGCAATTTTTATACGAATTGCTGTCGGGAATGGATTTTTAGAAACTTTAGCTTTTCAGTTACTTGGGAAAAATAGTCCGACAAAGATGAAAATACATTTTACTATTGTTTTCTTACTTCGCGGAAAGTCATGAAAAATTTTCGCTCAAACTGGCGAACGGAAAATTCGACATCCCGTCGAATTTGTTAAAATTGGCCGCTTTTCTCTTTAAATTCAGTGACCATTAAGACGTGTGTTTGACAGGGGCTCCCCGCTCCCCCATAATAGATAAACTTTTTTTTCTTTTCAAAAAATCATCTATTAGTCTGTAGGAAACTAATCTCAAAATATGAACATTCTATCTCAAGAATTTCTGGTACATTGACTGAATGGATTAAAATAATCAAAGAATATTCCACCATGTCTCAAACATGCAGGCTCTCCCCTAGGTCAAAAATATTTTAGTTCAATTTTATTTTAATTTTGGTCACGTGTTATAAATTATTTTTTACTAAAAAAAGTATCATATTCGAGACATGTGACTTTTTTGTCACACTGTATCTTAAATTTGGGGTATTTTCTTGAGACTTTCCACCATCTTCAAGAACATTTTCCGCCCATGAACTGCCTGTGCGTGTGATGATGTGGATACAATAAATAGAAAAGTGCTTGTTCAATCGTAAAAGCTCTCTAAGGGAAACATCCATACCATGTTAGAATGTTGAGGCTCATAAAATGAATATTTTTTGTCAGATATATAAAACGAGTTTAAGACGCGAGAAAAGCTCAGTGAGAGTGCTTTTCCTCCACAAAGACATATTGACCATTTGGCAAATCGGACTTTGGCGGATATTGGCGCCGTGGCTTGTTGATTACGACACCGCACAATGTTGTCGAAAAGACCATACGACCTTCAGACAACAAATGAGATCATTAACTCTGTTTGGTGAATTTTTTTTTGCTTTCATTGAAAGCAAAAATGACAATGTGAATGATACAGTGAGAATTATCGCTAAATTTATGTGCTTATTTTAAACCCCTACTCCGTCAATTAATTAACAAGAATGCTACAGGAAGAAAAAAATCCACCATTCTAAGAATTTCCTCGTATAGAATTCTAATGAGTTCCTCTAACAATATTATGTATTTTTTCAAGTCCATCTAATTTATTTTTTAGCCCATAAAAATTCACATAGTGTCTGGAAATTTGCCTACATTTCGTCCTTGTGCCTTCCACATAAGCAAATGCTGTTTCACACAGCAAAAAGCTCCCCTCCCAAAGGGAGAACAAGAGAATCACATAAACTTTTTGGTGTGCTTCCAAAATATTTACTATGTCAAAGTTCGCAGCTTTAATGACGAGACAATTAAATATTCCTCTGGAACAAGCCACACTGAGTAATCTTGTTGAAATATTCAGTATGCAGACACCAGTGATGCTTTTTAATTAAGAACCATGTGTTTTCAACAACAACTTTTCTAAGGGTTGATAAGAGAATTAGGCGCTTACACATTGCAAAAACTACAATGACGCTTTCAATTTCGGAATTGTATGTACATATATGCTCATGGGTAGAGGGAGGTGCATTGGTATGCAATCTAAAAAATAATTTATATTATATTTATTTACGATGTTGGAATATTTATAAACTATTAAAATATTCAATCATGAAAATGAGCAGCATAAAAAATGTTTATTGTTTATTGATTTTATTAAAGTGTTTCTGCACCACTGGAATATAGTTTGAAAACAATTCACAGATGTTTTGATGTTGCAAAATATTATATTTTTTAATATTTTAAAAAATTTTTAAATAGAAGATTATCATTTATAGGTCGAAATTTAAAATGAAGGCGGGGCTATTTTGAGCTGTGGGGCTATACTGATTTACAATTTTTTCGCATACCTCTAAAGAAAGCTTCCCCTTACAATTATTTTATTTAGTCTCACAATTGTTCTGTCTATCCAAATTACATTACGTTAAAGTCCAGTTTCCTTTAGAAGTATGCGAAAAAATCGTATATCAATATCAATATAGCCCCACAGTTTAAAGTAGTCCTACTTGTATTGAGGTTCTTTAAACGGCTACAAAATCAAACATTTGCGAACGTATTATATATTTTTTTATTTTTAATAGAAAAACAAAGGTAATTTTAGATAATTTGTAAATAGATTCAATTTTCACACGGTTTTGTATAGCAAACGTTAATACGTTTTGTTTGAAATTTATTTGAAGTCCACCCAATTCAACAAATTTTAATGAAAATTAAAGCAAAGACTTCTCTTCACAGTAATCTTCCATTTGCGTGAGTTTCTGCCAAAATATTTGTCTAAGAAATTTTTTTTTTAAGTTTGGGAACTTCATTTAGATATAAACTTTTATTGTTGTTCAAATTCTTCTACATAGAAAAAAATATGTTGTAAAAATGTTCGTAAATGTTTGTAAATTCCCATGGGGGAGTTACGAAATATTCGTGAATTGTATAACCAACAAACAAGTTCGTAATAGTTTGTATTTTTATCACAGACATTGCTCGTAACATAATCATTTGACGAACATTTTTTGTACTTTTACAAACATTTGTTCGTAAATGTTCGTAAATACACAAAATATGTTCGTAAAATTTTGTCATTTGTTCGTAAATGTTCGTAAAATATTCGACAGGAAAACAAACATTTACGAACAAATGACAAAATTTTACGAACATATTTTGTGTGTTTACGAACATTTACGAACAAATGTTTGTAAAAGTACAAAAAAATGTTTGTCAAATGATCATGTTACGAACTAATAATAATAATTATTATTAATAATGATAATAATAATAATGTTTGTGAAAAAAGTACAAACTTTTACGAACATGTTTGTGGGTTATACGATTCACGAGCATTTCCTAACTCCCCCATAGGAATTCACAAACATTTACGAATATTTTTACAAAATATTTTTTTCTGTGTAAACACAACATCTTATAGTTTTTAAAATAGCAATTAATAAAATAATAGTAAAGATTTTCAACAGACCATTTTACATTATTTCCACTAAGCATTAGAGCAACAACACTTTATTTATTCTCTCTATTTTAAATAAGGAAAATGGAGATTGTTATGTGAAAATTCAATGTGCTTCTATTTGCTTTAATTTCATTCACATTGAAATGACTATTCTAATTTATTAGGGGTAGCGTTTAATAATGTTGAAACGAGCGTATTTGACTTAATTTAAAAATAACATGGGCAATTTTAGGAAAATATTTTGTTGCTCATGATTTATCCTTAGGGTATAGGCTATACATTGAGGATAGTCAAATTTTTAGGAAACAGTTAAAGAAAATATTAATTGCACCATTGCATTGTCTTTGGATCCAAAGACAACGACCATTGGGAACATCTTTTGCTTATTCACTAACACAAAAAGTATATCTTAGACAACATTTTGATATGGTCGCACAAATATAAATACCACTGAATGTTCTGATCTCCCAAAAGATGTTAAAATTTCAGAAAGCGTTGAAGAATCAATGATGTTGTGTTGAACGATCCCATAGTGAAATTAGGGGAGTTAGTTAAGATCATAAGGATATCATATGACCCATATGACCATTTGTTCAACATCTTACATGATATTTTGTGTATCAAAAATTCCCAGCAAAATGGCTATCGTGTTTACTCACTTTGCACTAAAACCGAAAATCCAAATTCAGCGGTTATGTTCAGAAGCCTCAGCTATAAGGAAGTCTTATCCGAAGAGACAGTTAACCGATTATAGGAATTTTACTGAAGTGCCGAATTACAATATGAAAAATTGGCCTATTTTAGACAATTTTTGAAAGACTACTTTTTGAACAGGATAAAAAATTTGGATATTCACTGGTAAAAATAAAAGGGTCAAATTGACCCTTTTCAAAAGGATGGATCGTATTTGACCCTTTGAAAGGTTCACTTTTGTATCACTTGAAATTTAGTATGCACATTTATCACGAATAATCATGTTTTATTGTAAACTTATTACTGATATCATATTTCTCTCATCTGAGCGAACACCAAAGATCACTTTTTCATTGTTTTTTTATTCGTTTATTCCGGAATTAAATAGATGTCAAAACCGTGACCCTTTCGAAGGGTTCCTGGTGACCCTTTCAAAGAGACAAATATGATCCATCCTTTGGAAAAGGGTCAATTTGACCCTTTTATTTTTACCAGTGTTCGTTGAAAACGGCATATGGACTTTTAGCAGTCTGCTGTCGATAAATTAAGTCAAATTTTACCAAAAATATTTTTTCTTGGTCATCCTACGGACTCATTGAATGACCTGTTGGTAGTTGTAATCTTACTACTCTCTACATTTGTAAAAGAAATATCAATCTTTTAATATTTTCAGTACACTAAGTACGATTCTGATTAAAAAAAAATTAAGTAGTGTTGTTTATGAGGAATTAGGTTAGTGGGTTATAACGAAATTGCCGGACAGCTGATTAGGACAGCTTGGAAATCTTACTTTATTTTTTTACTGACCTGCCCCAATGAAATGTAAAACATATTGTAAAACCGGAACATACAACCACAAAAAGGACATATCCATCATTTGGTCATAGAGGTTGAAATCAACGCGGAGAGGACGGTAGATGCATGGGGTGTGAGTGAGAAAGAACAAAATAAAATGAAAATAAATTCAAATAAAAAATTTAATTCACTCCAAAGAAGTATGCTTGATGTACTAATGCTGAAGTATTGTAATTTCTCCCAAAACTGTATACCTAAGCGAGATTAGAGCTACTAGAAGTAGTTAAGTATTAACACTTCTATTTGTCATAATTACTTTGTTTTAATATATAAATATTTCATGAATATTCAGAACATATCTCAATTTTTCACAATTTACAATAAATAATGCACAAGACTTGGACGAGAAAAACCTCTTCCCAAAGATTCATTCTTCTTCTCTGCATTTTCCTTTCTGGATTTTTTTCTCTCACGGGTGGTTATTGTATATTAAAATAAATATTCAGTCTTTTATGCATGTTTTGTAGATTTAGCATCTCATTTCAGTATGAATTATGACTTACATAAAAGAGTCTATCTTTGCAAGAGATACACGATAAATGCGTGTTTTAGGTTGTGCTATAAATTTCCCAGTTCTTTTTCCTTATTGAAATTTATTTTGTTATAGACAGGATCCACATGAAGGTTCTTTTTTAAAAACAAAAAAAAAGAAACAATTTCTCTGGGGAGCTTTTGTGCAGTCTTTTTTTTGGCAATGTGCTTTAAATGTTGGATGATTGGGAATTACTCAATTTTTGCCAAGAAAAATTTGTCTGCAATTGGCCATATAATACCTTGTCGTAATATGCTTCTTATGATCTTTTGCCTCACATAAGCGACTCATTGTTACTCATGTAACGTCGTATTTAACTTTTAGCGTTGAATATACTCAAATACACCATAATTATAATATGTTACTCAAAAGTGTTTTATAACTTTGTGTTGGCTGCTGCTCTTGCAGATAAAGCCCCTCAATATTTTTTTTTTTTACTTTCAGCCTCAACTCCACCAACTTTATTATTTTGTTAGCGTAAATCTCTCGCAGTGATCACATAATATGGCCTCAACACTAAACATTTCTCCCCATTCGTGACTTCTCATTTCGGTTTCGATTCGCATTTGACTCTTTAGAATTGCGCTGACTTTTTTTTATTCAGTATATAAGGTCCCTTACATCGTGGTTATCAAATGTGCTCAATTGGATAATTGACGCGCTGTTTCAGATGGTGGACTCGATTTTTTTTCGGGTGGTGTATTGGAGCACTTTACGTATGGGACCCATTTCGTGGGTCAGTGAACTTGAGGCTCCAACATTTGGCTGAATGAGAGAACCAGTTGATTCAATTTATCTATTTTTAGCAAGATAGAGGCATCAATTTGTGAACTCCATCAACTCCACGGAGTTCACACTTGACGATCAATTGAAGCTTTCTCGTGACAGAATCTCTGCACTACTGGAAGCTTTTCTCATGCTTTAGGGTCACTTTGGCACCTCCCTGAGTTGATTAGTAATTTGATAAAGTGAACCTCAAGATGGAATCGTCAGCAGAATAAAGCAATTGATGTGAAACATTTCCGCCTGACCGCCTTATTTTCGGACAAAAATTTACAAATTCATCTTCTATACAGCAGCGTCTCGCAAAAGTTATTTGTGCGTGATAAATATTTACTCAACAATATTCTTCTTATCGTATTTCCACTTCGTTGGGTAGAATTTCATTCAGGAGAAACATTTCCCAGAATTTAAACTTGTAAACACAAGAAAAAGCAGAAAATAATTATGATACTGAGCACTTATTTTCAAGAAATTTGTTCTTTGAATTTTAAATAAAATACAAATGTACAAACTTTAGTGCATATAATCATTTGATAAAAGTTTAAAGAATGCTCTAAATAAAGAAACTCTGTTAAAAGAATAAATTACGATATAGTTTATGAAATGAACATTTTTCTTATGTTCAAATTACTTAATTGAAAATCGAAAGTTTACTGCCCTCTCAAATTTTCTCAGTGTATTCTCAGTAAAAAATCAAATTTGATCAGTATAACTATTGAATAAGCGGAATCATCTTTGTAAATTTTAGAGCATTTTAGAGGTAGGGCAGACTGGGGCAAAACTTGTCAAAACGCATATTTAATTCTTTCACGAGCTCTGAGAAAACTTAAACGTTTTATAATGAGCATATTCTTATAGGAAATTTACTGCTCTACAACATTGCAGAAGACTATTTTCCTCTATCTCGAAAGAAATGTGATTTTCGAATCATTTTCTAAAAGTCGCAAACGTTAAAAATATCAAATAGACATATTTTTATAGGAAATTTATTCCTCTACAACCTTGTCGAAGATAATTTTTCTCTATCTTAACGAGAAATGTGCTCAAATTGAGCTAATCAGTATTGATATTTTCTGTAAGCCAAATATTCCAAAAATAGGGCTCAAAATTTCATTATTTTTTATTTTACATAATCCTACCTCGAATCCCTTGAAACTTTGCAAGTTTAAGAAGGTTCATTTAGGCTATTTATAATAAAAATTTCAAGCCTTAGTCTCTTTTATTTTAGAAAATAGTGAATATTAAAATTTTCGTTTTGACAAATTTTGCCCCAGTCTCCCCTACAAAGAGGTTTTTTGTGTTTTTACCATCTTCGCTGTGCTCACATATCTTTTCGATTTAAGTACTTTCAATTTCAATTAAATCAGATTCGTTTGTCAGTAGAAGAATGTCATTTTGAACATGATTATACTTATTTGTTTAAAAATTTCTTTTTCTAATTGTGTTATTTTATTTTATTTTTTCTATACGAAATAGATGAGTTATCCATAAAAGAACAGGAATTTGTAGAAAAATCCTTTTTCGTCGACAATTACAATGTCTAGAGCGTCTAGAGCCTCTGGAGCTTTTTGTGTTTTGCAACTGTAAAAAACGATTCAGATTGCCATAGAGTACCTACAAAATTTTACAATCTTCAATTTTCCTCAAGTTTCTGTTTTAATTTAATAGAGAGAAAGAAATGTGATATTAAAGGAGCAGTGCAAGAGAAAGATTTTCAATCGATTGAATTTCACTAAATTGAAATTGAACTCAACTGACCATAAATGTTTTTCTCTTAAATTAAACAAATATTTATTAGATCTAATCACAATAACTCACAAATATAAATGTGTTGAGGATAGATTGCCTTTGAGAACCATAATATCCTGTAATTAACAATGAACAACTAGAAAATAACTCTTTATTTAGGATTAAGTCCTGAAGAACATTATCTGTACAGTTATTTTGAAGTATATTAAATTCATCTTGTTAAATAAAGATACTCAAATTTGTATTTTATATAAATCAATAATTTTGTAAAAGGGAAATCTTGATGATGAATTTCACCAAGTACCTTTGCAGATCATCCCCTTTAATACAAAATGTTCAGGTTTTCCGTTGTTCTGCGGACTGCTATATAAAGCTCTGCTTGTATAATTTTTTTTAATAATTCGTAGGCTGCCAGTATTAAACTTTTATGTAAGATCTGTTCAGAAATAATTTTGTTTCGATCTTTTTTTGAGAGTTATGCTGTCGACACGTTAGAAGCAATTTTTGTAAAAAATTGCCTTTTCAAAAAAAAAATTCTGACGTTTCTGCCTACAAGGATAGGGGAAATTTTCTTTAAAAAATATTTTTTAAAGAAATTTCTACTAGTGTGTAGAGTAGAGGCCATTATAGAGAAAATTAAATTCAACATTTATTATAATAAAAAATGCAATATTATATTTAACAAACTATATGTAATTAGGAATTTTCTGTAGAGGTAGACAGGGTTGAAATTTCACGTATAAGAGGAAGTAGGACACCGTTGGAATTAGGGAAGCTTTGAAATCCGGCTTTTTTCTTCTACTTTTAAATTAAACTGTATTTACTCATGATATATTTTAACTCCACAAAGCAATTGCGATACTAAATTACTCAAATAAGTTCTTAACCCTCGCATATACATATTGGGCGTTAGTGAAGCATATAGTCGGCATCGTCTGCATACGTGTCTCGAATTGTATTTATTTTAGAAGTTAGTCATATCCTAACAATAATCATTCGCTATACCGACAGATATCGTAATGAAAAAATTTTCTAACAAAGAAAATGTTGAGTTTTGTGTAAAAAAAATCAATTAAAGTACATTAGTTGCTTAAAGAAATCTATAGCAAATATAAACAATTAAAAACAACCTGTGAAAATTAGTTAAATACTTCAGAAGTAGCGATCTCGATGCAAAGGGCAAAAAGACCAAAAGCAATTGATTGCGCCGATTTAGAACAGTTATTGGATAAAGATGAAAAGATTTATTCATTCGGAGACAATTAACTTGACCCAAAAAGGTATTTTCAAACCTTTACGAGTATTAGTTAAAACTAAAAGAAAGGAAAATGAGGGCCGCGCGAGTTGGCTAAAAGTCGTATAAAAATTCAAAAAACCACTTCCGAATTTTTGTATTTCAGGTATGAAGATTTCAAGATTTTGAACATTCGGGATTCTGGCTTTCGGGATTTTGGCTTTCGGGATTTTAGCTGCCACCGACTGAAAACATAGGCGGAATGGAGCAAGAGATTAAAGCTGCCCCAATGCAAAGCTGCCGCCTTCTCCCTTTATGTGAGAAATGTGATATATATTTTGAAATAAGACAATACCCGAAAAACTGAATTTATTCGTAAATTCATAAACGTTTGCAAAATGATTCTTAAAAAAAACTACGTCAGCGTTAAATGCCCCACTACGCCCTATAGTAGGAGATCTATGGGTCAGAGGTTTGGAAAATCTCAAATAATTATCCCACAGAAGCCCCTAGTAAAATTGAAGCGACATATATTCGAATATAATTATCGGAAGTTTTAAGAAAAAGAAAATTTCGTTATACCACACGCCCACTGCTTATGTATTTGTTTCTGCCCAAAAGACAAACTTTTAACCACAATTTCCAAAGATTGTCTGAAACGCTACACAATTTTTCTTGGAAAAATACGACATGCAAATTACATAATTTTGTTTTTCGGAAAAACTTCTAAAATTGAAAATTTAAGAAAAGTTTGTTCAGAAGCCTTCACATCATCACCTCAAATGTTGGATATAGAAAAAACCAATTACGTACATTGAAGCTTTCCTTGAAATTATAACTGAGCTTAACTCTGAAAGTACGTTGTTAATAAATCAGCGCATATTATTAACGAAGTGAAGTTATGTAACTTTTTTACTATTGTGCTTTTATCAGATATTATTCAATCTCTTAGAATAATTTCATAAAATTTATTTTATTTCCTAGAAAACAAATCTCATCTCTCACGACTGGAATACAACACAGATTCTGTTACTATGTAGGTTAAATATACTAAATGTTTATTTAATTACTAACGCCCTCAGCTAAAATTAAGTACTCAGCAAGAACCATCCTTTTAAATTTAACAGAGAAAACTCTTCCTACCCATTATCTTTCAACAAAGAAAATTATAACAATTTATTGCCAGCATAAGTAATTCATGTAATGAAAGAGCAATATTTGTGCCCATGACAGTGTTCATAATTTGATATTTGCGATAACAAGGCCAGAGAGAAGGAGTGAAATTATTCCTTCTACCCTTAACTTCTTCATTGCTCAAACTTTTCATATTCATACGCGTTGTCTTCTAGAAAAATTGGCGCCAACTTCTAATATAAAAGCATCAACACTGCTGAAGATTTTTCAATTAGGGAACAAAATGTGTCAGAATAAAATAAAAATAATTTTCCCCACCATCGAAATTGAGTCTCTAGAGTCGTTTTTTCAAAGATGGAAGGAAAAAAAACTCCAGAACGTGCTCATGTTAAACATCACAATATTATACTGAATTTTCCCTTGAGAGCTTTTACCCAAACCTTCCCAATTTTTTCGACTATTTTTTATCGTTGGTTGAAAAAATCAATAAATTGATTTCAGTAATGAGAATTTTTTTTTTGTATTATATATCCCAGCACGTGACAATTGATCACGTTTCATGGATTCTTTGACGAATTCTTAGATCCTAGCTGGGAGTGAGATTATGGAATTTTCAGGTGGGAGCAGAATATCATCCCACGCATAGTCTCCATGAGAGTTTTGTGGCGCCAAAAGCTACCCTTCTTCTATTTCTTGGCACTTTTCTATAAAAATGCGTAGAATGATTTATTTGTGACCTTCATCTTCATGGAAAATCAATCTACAAATTTTGAGAATTCATTCACAGAGTTGTGTATTGTACATCAAAAACTCAAGTAAAAAATTAAAAAGTTTTCTCCGGGAGCAAAACTTAATATTATTAACCTAAAATCTTCCTCAAAACAAAAAAAAGGAAACGAAAACGAAATAAATTAAAATGGTAAAGAAGAAACTTGAGCTCTAAATGAATGAGGTTTGTCGGAAAAAAAAATAAATTGTAATTTGTGTGTGTAACCATATAAAAACAGTAACAAAGCCCCCAGTTTTGCGGAATGCTCGAAATCTATGGAAAAAGTGGTCTGCGAATTTTCCTTGGCGCTGGTGGTCGATATAAGGGAGTCCGGGGCAGATTAGCCAGCAAATGAAATTCTTCATTGCGTGTTGCGTATAATTGTAAAAAAATGAAAACATTTGTATCAAGTTTATAAATATTTCAATGAATAGCAAGTTAGGTGTTTACTTCGAATAAATAGTGGTTTCCTCAATAGTTCTTATAAAGCACGCTATAACAACCCACTATCTAAATAAAGTCATAAAGAAAGATAAGTCATTCTCGGATGTATAAAACCAATTCTTTACTGATTTCAAGATTAGTTAAACTTTGACTTTCAAAAATTCAAGATGGTGATTTTTTTTAGGTCATAGGGGTAAGGCTCATAATTTTGACCAGTTTCTTATTTTGGACACTTTGAGGATAAAATTGGACACTAAAAATAAATTGATTAAAATTATGGATTTTATTACAATATTTGATGAATAATGAATTCCATCTAAATACTTATTCTTTTTGGAAGACTTCAACACTAATAACGTTAAATTTTGAATATGATTTGAGTTGAAATTGCTTTGTTGAAAATTCAGTGTGAGCAATTGCTTACGAGAAATATGACAGAATTTCGTGTTTACTTCAGTCTTATTTAGCTGTGGTGAAGTACTAACAATGTTTCTTCGCTTTTTTTGAATGATATTATTGAATATTCATTGAATATTGTGTTGATTCACGTTAGTGGCGATTTGTACATTTGACCTGAAGTGAGATTTGCCTTGTGAATTAGGTTTTTCGTGTGAAAAATGGGAAATTTTTTAAGACATTTACCAGTGAGGTGATGGTTCTATTTTGGACAGGTGTTTTTATCTCGAAATTTCGGAAAGTTTTAGCTTTTGCGATGACTAGGTTGGACAAATGCCTGGAGAAACAAAGAAGCATTCTACGTTTCCCTTACATAAACAGGAAGAGGACTTGGTAAGATTGGTTCATGAAATGAAGAACAATGGGTATCCTGTTGAGGCAAATTAGCTGTCCAAATTTACAGCCAAGTTGTCAAAATTAATAACCAAGTTGTCCAAAATAAGAGTCAAATTCACCTCTACATATCAATTCATTTTTAAATGTATTAAGATTAATTTTTAGTAAAAACAAAGACAATAAACCTTTGCCAAGTTTCCAAACAACCCCTCTGAAAAGAGAGTAACAATAAAAATCAATTAGTATTGAAAATATCGTACTTCAAACTTGGAACATTGATACTTATAAGCAGACTATCCCAAATTATGAGCCTTTACCCTAAGTATGTGGGGATGAATTACCTGTGATGGGATGCAATCTATTGTGAGTAAGATCTGTGATATTTGACCCCTGAGACTGATAAATGTACCTGTGATGGGATGCAATCTATTGTGAGTAAGATCTGTGATATTTGACCCCTGAGACTGATAAATGTACCTGTGGTGAGAATAAGTGTGGTTAGAGCATGGGGCTCGGAGGGCAAGTTTTCGAGAATCCTCCGTGTTGCCGATCCACAGGAACTTGCGCAGGAAATTGTGAATGAGTACCACCAGCAAACTTTTAATAACTCTTTAATATGAAATCCAACAGTTTTTAAGAAACGATAATAAAGATATTTTTTGATATTTCGCGAGACAATATTCAATGTGGTTGACTTTCATGGGAGCTGAGCGAAGAGAGAGAGAGTTGAAGATTTTACAAAAATTCTTTACAAAAATATAACCCGGCTGGACGCGCGTAGTGTTTTCGTATGCTGTTCATATGTTGTTCAGCAACATCCTGACCAGGTAAAAAATGTATATTTTTTAAGATGATTCTGGTATGGGAAGTGGGCAAAGCTTGACGATTGCCCTTGTGTATTCTCCTGATGAGGTTTTGACGGAAGCAACTCTGACGTTGCCATCTGCTCCTGGGTAACACTTGACGATTCGTCCTAGACTCCATTTCATTGGCGGCAAGTGATCTTCTTTGATGATGACAAGGGCACCTGGCTGCAGAGACGGGAAAAGTGTGGTCCACTTCTTGCGTTGTTGCAGAGTGTGTAAATACTCTGTAGCCCACCTTTTCCAAAAGAATTGTAGTCTTTGTTGAACGAGCTTCCATGTTTTGAGTCGATTTTCTGGGATTCCTGTCAACTGTTCTTCTGGGATGGCATTGAGAGGACGTCCGATTAAAAAATGTCCGGGAGTGAGAGCTTCGAGGTCTGATGGATCCGTGGACATTGGCATGATGGGACGTGAGTTCAAACATCCTTCAATTTGAACCAAAATTGTGAGCATTTCTTGTTCTGTGAGATGAGAGAGTCCAATTGTCCGATACAAGTGATGTTTAAGCCGTTTGATTGAAGACTCCCAGGACCCGCCGAAGTGAGGGCTGCGTGGTGGAATAAACTTGAAGTTGATTCCCTGTTCAGCTGAAGCCTCGATGATCTGAGATTGATTGTGAGATGACTCAAACACTTGTTGAACTTCGGCCAATTCTCGACTCGCTCCAACAAAATTGGTCGCGTTGTCGCAAAGTATCTCAAACGGCTTTCCTCGGCGCGCTGTAAAACGTCTGAGAGATGCGAGAAAAGCACTAGTTGTGAGATCAGCGACGAGTTCTATGTGAATTGCTCGAGTTGCGAGGCAGATGAACAATGCCACATACATCTTGAGACGTGTCTTGGAGCGTACAGGAGGCTTGATGTGGAATGGTCCACAGAAATCCACTCCAGTTCGATGAAATGGATGGACTCCGGAAACCCTTGAGATGTGACAGTCACTCATGAGCTGTTCTGCTGTTTGCGGTTTCACACGAAAACATGGAACGCATTCTCGAACGGTTCTTTTGGTCACGTCGATTCCCCTCAGTGGCCAATAGTTCTGGCGCATGTGAGACAATGTCATTTGAGCTCCTCCATGAAGAGTACTGTGATGTGACTCCAAGGCAAGAAGACGAGTGATGTGATGATGAGGTGGTAGAATAGCAGGGTGTTTGTAATCATAACGAACATCCGCATGTCGAATTCTGCCGCCAACTCGTATGAGGCCAGTTTCATCCAAAAACGGATTCAGATTTCGAAGTTTGGACTGTCTGGATACGACGTTGTTCTTGCTGAGATTCTGATAATCCTCGGGGAACGATTCCTTTTGGACATGACGAACAATTGTAATACGAGCCTGACTTAATTCTCCTGGAGAAAGACAGCCAGACATCGTTTTCTGCTTCTTGTACGTGCGGTATGTGTTGAGAATAAATCTGCGACAATATGCGACAATTCGCACAAGCTTGGGAAGAGACGAAACACGCCCAATCAGTTCGGAGAAATCATTTTGAGTAGTCACAAGGGAGACGTTATGACGCATTTCGAGATGAGCATCATCTGGCAATTCAATTTCTGTGGCCTCGAAATTGAGTTCTGAACTTGTGATCCATGATGGACCGTTCCACCAGAGTGAATCTTGTGTGAGATCTGCGGCTGACACTCCACGTGATGCAAGGTCTGCGGGATTTTCCTTGGACGTCACATGATGCCAATTGGTTGCGGGAATGGTGTTCTGAATCTCAGACACCCTGTTAGCGACAAATGTTTGCCACCTTCGAGATTCTGCATTGATCCAACACAAGACAATCATTGAGTCGGTGAACGCGTGGATCTCACTGATTGGAGTTGACAGAGCACTGATCACTTTTTCAACTAGCCTTTTGAGCAAAACAGCACCACAGAGCTCAAGTCGGGGCAAAGATACTTGCTTAAGAGGCGCAACTTTGGTTTTAGCACACAACAATCGCGAACTCACATTGTTTTCATTATCTATGCTACGAACATAAACACAGGCTGCATATGCTCTTTCTGAAGCGTCGCTGAAGGCGAACAACTGCACTGATTTTGGATTTTCGAAACTAGTAAATTTTCTTGGTACTTTGATATTGTTCACTGAGTTGATAACACTGCTTTGATAATCTAACCACTTTTCACATACTTCAGCATCAAGAGTTGAATCCCAATCCGTCTGGATCTTCCATAGCGACTGCATAAGGATCTTAGCTGAGATTGTGACAGGAGCCAGAAGACCCAGGGGATCGAACATTTTCGCCATGTCCGACAGAATGGTGCGCTTGGTGATAGAACTATGGAATTCTGTAGTGGTGAATCTGAAGCAGTCAGAGTTTGGAGTCCAGTTAAGACCTAACGTCTTGACACTTTCCTCGCCCATGCTGAGTGAAGAGCTCTTTTCATGGTCTTCTTGTGGAATTTGTGACATGATTTCTGATGAGTTGGATGACCACTTCTTCAAAGAGAATCCTCCACGCTGTAGCATGGAGATGAGCTCTTGCCTGAGTAATAGCGCGGACTCCACATCTGAGGTTCCCGTCAGGAGGTCATCGACATAGAAGTCTCTCTCCACTACAGGTGCTGCACACGGAAAATGCTGACCTTCATCAGTTACCAATTGCTGGAGGCACCTTGTAGCTAGGAACGGGGCACTTGCAGTACCGTAGGTTACTGTTGAAAGCAGATATGTCTGAAGAGGTTGCTGTGGAGTTTCCCTCCATAGTATTCGCTGCATGTTCTGATCCTCTTCATGGATGATAATCTGACGGTACATTTTTTGTATGTCTGCCTTGAGGATCACATTGTGCTGCCGAAATCTTAGCAAGATCTCGAACAGGTCATCTTGAGTTTTTGCACCCACTAGGAGTACTGAGTTCAGTGATTTTCCAGAGGTCGTTTTAGCAGAGGCATCAAAGACGACTCTGACTGGGGTACTTGTAGATTCTTTGATGACAGGATGATGACACAGATACACTGCCGGTTTTGGTGAAGTGTATCCCTCTGGCAACTTCCTCATGTGTCCCAGTGATTCGTATTGACGCATGAAATCCCTGTATTGTATATAGAGATTCTCGTCTCGCTGCAAACGGCGTTCAATACAACGGAATCTCTTCTCTGCTAGGTAACGTGAATCCCCCAGATTCTGAAGATCCTCTCGAGTTGGCAGTCTTACGACGTATCTTCCTTCTGAATTGCGACTGGTGCAAAAGGCAAAATGGGCTTCACATTTTTGCTCTTCGACGCTGAGTGGTTTTTGTGCCTTAACTTCTTCCAAAGTCCAGAGCTTCTCCATTTGTGTGTTAAGAGAAGTGTCTTCCGTGGCACAAAGGCATGTGATCAAGCGAGAAATTGAAGATGTTGACTCCGAATGTGATTCAAAACAACCAGCGACTATGTAGCCAAAGGCTGTTTCTTGAAGCGTAGGAGATCCTGCTACTTTTCGGCTTCGCAAAACACTCATGAAGACGTCGGCCCCCAACAGCATATCAATTGGACCGGGCTTGCCAAAATCTGGATCTGCCAAAGTCACGTGCGATGGGATTTGATACTGAATTTTGACTTCAACAGCTGGCTGGTCATCAGTGATGTGCTCAAGCACAAGGAACTCCAACACCATGGAAATAATGCTGTTTTTGTCTTCAATTTCCGCTGTGATTGACTGAGGTGTGTTTGTGCAAATTGACCCAATACCCTTGATAGCACCAACATGAGAATCCTTCAACGGTAGAGCCAATTTGTTTGCGAAATTGCGAGAGACTGAATTTGTTTGTGAGCAGGAATCCAAAAGAGCGCGGCACTTATACTTTAGGCCATCTTGTCCTGTGACCAAGACCTGCACAGATGGCAAAATTGTATGACGATTCACTTGTATGGGTAGGGCCACGTGATTGATGAGTGCATTTGACTGAGGTTGAGTACTGGATCCTGCTTTTGGTACTGGAACTTCTTGAGAATTGAGATGTGATTTGTCTGTAGACTGATATGCCTCGTGAAGAAGAGTATTGTGCTTTAAATTGCACTTCCTGCACCAGCTAGAGCGACAATCTCGAACTCCATGGGATGGTCGCAGACAATTCAAACACAATTTATTCTCCTTTGTGAGCTCAATTCGACGATTTGGTGGTGAATTGAGAAAAAGAGGACACTGAGATATGTGATGATATTCAGCAGAACAAATGAGACACTTCTTTCCCTCTTCAACTGTTGTTACGAGAGTAGAAGGTGCTGATTGTGTAGATGACTTCCCTGATGAAGAGGGCTTAGAGAACTTCTGAGTTGGGTTGACCTTGGGGGCAGAGGAATTCTTTGTAGGCTTGCTTTCAGACTTCCCATCGTAGCATGACTCCCAGGAATCGCATCTACTCTCAAGGAACTCCATAAATTCTGTCCATGTGGGAATATTGTTAGCCAAGGGAGTTCGTGACCAAAGGCTCTTAGTCTCGGGATCCAGTGCTTCCATAGCTGTGTGGATTAACCATGGGTCACGAGTGGTAGTATTCAGAGCATCCATTGCTTTGATCACTTGTTCGAAAGTATTGAAAGCCTGGCGAAGTTCCTTGGGATTTGTGACGACTTTCTTGGATTGTGCAAAGAAAGTCTTGATGTGATCAAAGACGATGTTCCTCGGTTTGTTGTAGCGTTTCACTAGAGTATCCCATGCCTCATTGTAGTTGGCGTCTGTGACTGCAAGATTTTTCAATAGACGAGCTGGTTCGCCAGACAGAGATGATTTCAAGTATTGAAACTTCTCAGCAATAGTGAGCTCATCTTTTGTGTGAATTGTACTGCTGAACAAGTCGTGGAACTCTTGCCAGTCAGAAATATTTCCAGTGAAAACAGGGAGATCAATTTGAGGAAGCTTAAGATTCGACCTTGACGAGCGTGTGTTGATTGAATTCGCCACAGCTTCAATTCCTGATTTGTGTGTTCCCAATAACTCACTCATGACACTCTTCTGCTGATCCATAATGGATTTAACAAGGAAAGTCATCATTTGTTGATCCACGGGTGAATGTGTGGTCTGCTGGGTTGGTTTTTCTCGAAGCCTGAACACCACTTCATTAAGTGTCATTTCGATTGTATGGCACAAGGAAAGAAACGTATTCAGCACTTCAGCCTCAGAATCTATTTTATCCTGCACCTTGAGTCGCTTGCTGATATCATGGTGAAGTGCAAGAAATCGATCCTTTGACTTTTCAACAAATACCAAGTTGCTTTCGACTTCCGGAAGACGTTCTGCAGAATACGAAGCAAACGGTGTTGTGGCGACTTGCTGCTCAAGCTCATTTATCTTCGTGAGAATAAAATCTCTTTCTTGAGTTATGGTAGACATGCTGGTGGACTGTGTACTCTGACCAGGCTGGACAGAACTGTATCTGAGATTGTGGCACGCTGACCAGGTTGACAAAATGTGCTGAGATTGAGGTTATGTGCACACTGACCAGGATGGTCAGAAGTGTTGCTGAGAATGAGAATCTTCTACACTGTGGGTCCCTGAGGCGTACTGTGTGATGTTTTCAGGCCCTGGATGTGTCCACAAGCACTGAATGACCTTTGTATGAATGCCTGGAACCTTCCTCAATGTAGCTTTTCGTCCACAGGACTCTGATTCTGCCTCCGAAAAGCGTCCTCTTCGAAGGCGCCGAAGGACCAGTTTTAATGTGGGGATGAATTACCTGTGATGGGATGCAATCTATTGTGAGTAAGATCTGTGATATTTGACCCCTGAGACTGATAAATGTACCTGTGATGGGATGCAATCTATTGTGAGTAAGATCTGTGATATTTGACCCCTGAGACTGATAAATGTACCTGTGGTGAGAATAAGTGTGGTTAGAGCATGGGGCTCGGAGGGCAAGTTTTCGAGAATCCTCCGTGTTGCCGATCCACAGGAACTTGCGCAGGAAATTGTGAATGAGTACCACCAGCAAACTTTTAATAACTCTTTAATATGAAATCCAACAGTTTTTAAGAAACGATAATAAAGATATTTTTTGATATTTCGCGAGACAATATTCAATGTGGTTGACTTTCATGGGAGCTGAGCGAAGAGAGAGAGAGTTGAAGATTTTACAAAAATTCTTTACAAAAATATAACCCGGCTGGACGCGCGTAGTGTTTTCGTATGCTGTTCATATGTTGTTCAGCAACAGTATGTTTGGACGAAACATACACAAAAATGAACGAAGTAGTAAAGTAAAGTACCCTCACTCGACCCGGTTCTTCGATTCGACCGGTGAGTCAATTTTTTAATGTTTTATGAGCAATTTCGTCAATTTCTATGAATTTGTCACTGGTTCGTATTATTCATGGAATAATTGACCTATTAAAGTTAGATCATACGCAAAATATTATAGCAAATTTAAATAAATTGAATAAATAAATCTACCGATCGAGACGAGGAACCGGTCGAGCGAGGGCACTTTACTTTAGGATTCGTTTTCGAGAAAAAACAAAAAAAAAACATGGTTTTGGAGGGGTTGGAGAGCGGTGGCCGGAAAATAAAAATCATAATAATGTTCCTTAGATCGACTTATGGGAGAGAAGGTCCTCCGAATATTCGAAGTTCGTATATCTTACCATTTCGCCTCTAGATGGGTAACAATTTTATGGACAGAAAAAAAGAATATTTAAAAAAAAGATTGCTCATTTATGGGTACTCAACCAATTCATTACCGATTACGACCGATACAATCGGATTGGAAATTTCAAAACCTTTCCAAAAATTCCAAGTTTACACAAATCTGTTAAAAAATAGACACTCAAAAAAGTAAAACCTTTTCCTTTGAATTTTTGAAATTTTTCCAGAATTTTTTCTGGAGTTGAAGTTGTCCGCAAATTGCATCTATGGATTTTAAATGTGATTGATCCGCCAGGTATGGAAAGGACCACATCATCCCTGTACGTGAACTCATAATAATGCATGTTTAGAAATCCTACTCGCAATAAGAACTAGTTCCTCTAAAGGATGTTGTACTAGCGATATTATTATTGTCATTATTAATTTTAATTTTAATTACGTAAAATATTACCCTTTTCTCATATCTCCATTTTATTTATTATTAATATTTTTATTATATTACTTTCTGTTTGTGTTTGAACTATATAAATGCTAATAAAACCCACATAAATTATTTTAGGACATAAAGGAGACGATGGAATTGTGTTCAAGGTATGCCTTTAATCCATTAAAGTGCATCGATGTGTATATAATCTTTGATGTAGGAATAAGTATATGTTTGGGACAATAAATTGTGATTTACACTTAGGTCGTGACATAAACTTTGACCCTCCATTTGGATGGGAAAATTGGAAAATTTCTACTTTTGTTCTACACAGCAATAAAAATGGACACAAATTGTTCTACTGGATGTATTTTCTTGGCGTGTGCTTAATGTGATACTGAAGGCTTTTATCTCGCACCAACTTCTCATGATCCCATAATGCTTGGTGTGTCATCTCAAAGAGCTTTTATGGGAAACTTTTCCATAAGCATCCGATTTGCTGTACATATACTCAAAGCTTGATGAAAAACAATCCCGACAACTTTATTTTGACTATGTGTATCATTTTCCCTTCATGACGTTCTTTCAAGGAAAAGACTTGCTATTAAAAATATCATACAGCTAAAGCTTTGGCCTTCCTTCATTTAATTGCACTATTACGAAATCTCTACACCTTCGCAGAGTTATGCAACTGAACCAAAAGCATCTTCCTGAAGTAGGACACAACCAAAAAAATATTCCATCACATCTATTGTATAATACTTAATCGATATTCTTCCTTTTGCAGATGCTTAAGAATTCGAGCGCATTTTAGCTGTTGACTTTAGGAAAAAAATATATTTGCATGTGAGCTTTTCCTTCTATACCATTTCCGCTACTTCTGCGGAATTTCAATTATTACAGTTTTTTCTGCAATGAGAAGTTCTGGGGTATAAAGTTACTCATTCGCAAATAACAAAAAATTCTTTTGAGCTTTACAATCACATAAAACATATTTGGAAATAGATTTAATGGCATTATATCTACTGTAATTCTATATTACAAAAAAAGTGAGATTATCAACTATAAACTAAAATGAAGTTAATTATGGCATTGTGTATATAATTAATTTTAAAATTTGAATAAATCAGAATCGAAAAATATCAAAGAATTTTATTGATTGAAATTATAACCAAAACTATATAGGGGAGGGTAAGGCAATTTCACGCATGCATTACTTTCGAAAGTAAAATTTTTCTGTATATTTTCAGATAATTTATCACTCAAAAGACACTAACATTGGATAGTCAGTTTGAATATGGTTCATATTCGTTTAGCAAATAAGTCCTAAAGAAAAGTTCAGCTGCGTGAAATTGCTCCACTCTCTCCTATGCAAATATAGTTTTATATTAGCCGTGCAATTAAATTTCAATCCATTATGTAAATAATAAAAAGTACATAAAATTTTTTAAATGATAAACGTTCAGATTTTTTTTCATATGCCAGTGAAATTGTCAATTTAATTGACTAAAATTATTAAAATAATTTCTGATTTATATTGATAATTATAAAATTTTTATTAGGTAGTTGAAATTATCTGGTAAATATTATTTTTTAAGCAAATAATTCGATGTTTCATGTGATGTGTGTGTAAAACTTATAAAACGTGTTTATTTAAAAAAAAATTAATAAATTAAATTAACAAAACTGCCATAATAATTTTTCCATCTTAAAAATTCCAAATTTTTGACGTGTGTTACTTCTTTCATTGATTAAAATATTTTTCGCATGGTGCTAAATATTTATTTCTATAAAATATTTCAGTCTAGTCGCTTTCTTGTTTTATTGGCTTTAGCTTAAAAATCTTCAAAGATTATGTAAATGAGAAAAAGCGAGAAAATCAAGAATATTTCATAAAAATAATACATACTTAAGTCTAGAGCGCGTGGCCTATTTGACAAATGTCAACCCAGTCGACGGCCATAACCCACAAGTCCTAATCTTTTGTGTCTTTGACACGCCCAACCCCTACCATCCTTATGCGTGCTGAAAGGTTACTTTGGGGCTTTTATTGTTAGGTAAAATGTCCTCAGTCTTCAGTGAGTGAGCATCAGTCGCCGTGGACAGTTCATTCTCATGAAGTGAAAAATGGGTGGCACCTTCAGTTCTCCAATTTCCTTCTAAGTGTTTGTAATTTTATTTAGGTGAGCCTCATCTGGGCTTACTGTTTTCTAAAGAATAAATTCAATCACAAACCCAACTCTATGTTATGATAGATTAAATTCGAACTAAATTTTGTTTCGCTTGATAAAATT
This sequence comes from Phlebotomus papatasi, assembly GCF_024763615.1. Taxonomy (NCBI): domain Eukaryota; kingdom Metazoa; phylum Arthropoda; class Insecta; order Diptera; family Psychodidae; genus Phlebotomus; species Phlebotomus papatasi. The sequence goes on from NC_077223.1 coordinate 58,870,359, forward strand.
TGAAAATAAAACATCATTTTAAGTTAATATTGTGTTTATCAGAAGATGGACGGAAACACTAGATCTCACTTGATTTTCGAATTTTATTCTTTACTTTTATTTATTTTATTAGTATTGCGTTTGTCATCAACATCATCATTCAACCGTTTATCCCTGAGGTCGAGGGCCCATGACATCCAATTCAGCAGTCTACGCTTGTCGATCCTCCGCTACTTCAGGAAGATGTTCAGGTTCGATCCCAAAGCGCTCCAAGGCAAGATTCAGAATTTGATTCAACCACCTTATCCTACACAGAAAAAAAATTGTAAAAATGTTCGTAAATGTTTGTGAATTCCTATGGGGGACTTACGAAATGTTCGTAAATCGTATAACCCAAAAACAAGTTCGTAAAAGTTTGTGATTTTTCACAAACATTGTTCGTAACATGATCACTTGATTAGCATTTTTTGTACTATTACAAACATTTGTTTGTAAATATTCGCACAAAAGATGTTAGTAAAATTTTGTCATTTGTTCGTAAATATTTGTAAAATGTTCGTCAGGCAAACAAACATTTACGAACAAATAACAAAATTTTACGAACATTTTTTGTTCGTAAGTGCTCGTCAAGTGATCATGTTACGAACAATGTTTGTGAAAAAAGTACAAACTTTCACGAACTTGTTTGTGGGTTATACAATTTACGAACATTTCGTAACACCTCCATAGGAATTTACAAACATTTAAGAACATTTTTACAAAATATTTTTTTCTGTGTAGGTCAACCTCGAGGTCGAAGCCTCCTCACAATGGCTTGCATAGCTTAAGTAAAACCTAGATAGGAGCCGGTATAAATATTTCAGTACCACTACGTTCTCCGATTGGTTAATGCGGTTAAAGGTTAAAGTGATTTAGAGTTCTGATCAACCAGAACTCTTTTCTTACCATTTACCTGCCTATTTTGGAGGATGTATTTTTTTTTATAAAAATGTTTCAGTTTGTGATGCTCGAACTCACGAGTTAAAGCTCCCCTTAACTTTTTTTTTTCAAACCATTTCAGATAGTATTTGGGTCCATAATCATTAACTATGGATTTAAAAGTGATTCACAAATATTTAGAAAACCATTTCAAAATTGGAAAGTTAAAAAATCCGTTTTTGAAATAACCTAAAAAACACGTTTTTGGACGGGAGCAGGATGTGAGGGAAAAAACTGAAAGAAATATTATTTCAAACACTTCCTTCTGAATTATCTTTGACATTCTCACAATTTATATAAAAAAAACCCAACATTCTTATAGCATTGAAAACCAAAAGTCGATCTCTCACTGTTTTGTCCTAAGACCGAAAAATTTATACGAAAAAAAATAAAAATATTCGAACAAAATAAACCAACAAAATAACTTAAATTAAATAAATCAATGCGGTACTTTATCGGTTTATTAGGAGAAAGTGGTCTGCCTTTAAATATTTCATTTTTCTCTTATTTCCTAAAGCAAAAATCCTATTCTATAAACTATAGTTAATTCTATAAATTATTTTATATTAACTTCGATTATCAAAAAAGAATATTTGCTTTTTGAAACAAGTGAAAAATTGATATATTTAAAGGCTGCCGCATTCATTAGATGCAGTTGGGTTGGGAATTGTTAGATCTATCAATAAAATCTATAATTTTACCAAATCTCTTGGGAAATAAGCCCTATAGAGTGGTTTAGTTTTAACCTTCGAAAACTCGAAGTTTGTTTAGAAAGTTCAAGCTTTTAGAAACTAGGCTAAGCCTTGGTAGGTAAAGGCCGCTTTACGATATAACCTATATTACCCGGTATAAAATAAAAGAGAGAACCGATAATAATACTGCTCTCTTGGTATAGTTTCGGTAATAATAATTATTGACAATTTTCTCAAGGTAAGAATTATCCTTGAAAAAAGGATAAAATGCAAAAATGAGCGACAATAAAAAGAACATGAACCATGGAGAGTTAAATTTAAAAAGTCGCGTCTCTAGTATTTTATGATTTTACAAATGCTATTTCACTTGAAATCAAAAAGTAAAATCAAAAGCTTAATACACTTTTTTATTTCTATTTTATTTCTTTATTTATTAACATATTCTTAGAATACTACGCTTTTTCAGCTACAAAGAGCAGTGCTAAAATTTGGCACTACTTCACAAACATCAGACAAACATTTTAATTTCAATGTAAAAAAGAATGGTTAATGAAATCAAAAAGAAAATAATCTATAAATGCCACAATAAAATGTTTAATGAAAACATTTTAGGGGAAGGCAAAACAAGATACTTAATTACAAGTATAAATGGTTTGAGTATACATATGCGATTTTCACACCCATCCATGACAAGAAAAATTAATTTGTAATTAATTCATAAGAGAAGTCGCGAGCGCGTAAAAAGTGCATTGCGGTGTGTGTGGTGCTAAATCGAGCATTTTCCGCATCAATTTGCTTTTGTTGCAAAGAGAACCTTGGGACAATATGTGAGAGAACTTGGAGCAAGAAGCCAATATATCAGGAAATAATATTTTGCCGCCAGAATGTGCACGAAAGTTGTTGGCATTCACACGGCGTCTGATGTCGTGTGTATTTAGTGATTTAACTTGATAGTTTATTGTATTATTTGTAACCACCAGACGAACCTCAAACTGAACACACTAATCATGATTATGTAAGAACTTGGACAAGTGGAATTCTTTTCCTCGGTCTTTTTTTTATTTTGGGACTTTTCCTCCTATGAAGACAATGCGTTTTATTATGGATTTTCTGGCCTTGGAGGACACACATACAGAGAATATTTTAAGAGGATTTTTGTGCAAATAGCATTCAACAAGTTCTCGACTAAAAGTCCACCCACAAATTTTTCTTTCTCGTGTGAGCTTTTTTTTTACTCTCACCATCTCCTTGTTATATAAGCACGGAGGACAATCTCTCATGGAAATGTCCCTTACTCAATCATCCAGACTTTCCCTCGGCAAATTGTGCCAAAAAAGCAGTAGGATGAGATACAGGGCTTTGGAGCTTTCGTATCTGTGAGGGCTTTTATCTGAGCTAAGTCAGTGTCTCATTGGCGGCTCATGAAAGCATCTCAATGTCTTTTATCGTCTGATTGAGCCATGTAATACCAGAATATAGAACTCTGATTATGTAATGAAAGTTACACAACAGAAAGTCTATGGAAGGAATTTCCACCAAAATTAACACATATTCCTTCACAATTTTTCCTGAGATATTTTTGGCTAGGAAAGCTAGACGTTCTGCATGGGATTTCATTTAATTTTTTTTTTAGAACGTTATACAACTCACCGGCTTTTCCAGGGATGAACCCCTCAAATGAACTTTTTTTCCGTGAGAAATTGTTGGTATTTCTCTGATTTTTCCACTTTCTCACTTCACAGCAATAACAAAGGATGATCAAACTGACCAAGGATGAGCTCAGGATCAAAATTTTTATTCTAATCACCACCAAGAGCTCACGATAAAACAAGTGCAGTGCCCAAAGTGGCCAGCAAAGTGCTCTGGAGGCCAGAAGTTGACTGAGACAGAGTGTTTACATAACATGACGATGACGTTGTCGTGTGATAACCACTCCGAACTTCGTATAGGATTCGTACGAAGGAGAGGTAATTTGAAACTCTCCAAGGAAAATTTTCTCTAACATTCCCCGGGAAAGCTCCAACGAAAGAAGCTTAATTTGAGAACTCGTAAAAATCCCCATAAAATTTTTCATTAATTTTTTTAAATTTCTCCATTTGCTTTTTGGAATTGGAAAAGAATTTAGTTTAAATTAGGTTTTTTCTTGCGGTGGAGAATTTTCCAACCCTGGCCGGGTTTTTCGTTACATGCGCATTACAGTTTCACGAAGAATGAAAACTTGCGCTGTTTTTTTATACGTCTTTTTGCATGTTCGGCGGAGAATGAACTCCACTCTCGTCTATATTAATAAGATATAGTCTCTCTGACGAGACTAACCCCCTGGAAATGACCCCCAATCCCTAGGAATCACCAACATATAAGGCTCAATGGGGCCCCAGACGGAAATCGATTTTGGGAAAATTGTGGAGGCTGCAGAGTTGGACACAAGGCAATTTTGAGTGATTGGAGGATTTAGAGGAACAAGTTCTCAATTTTATGATGTTTCATCATACTAAAACATTATATGTCGCGTTACTCAATGGACATCATGGACGGTGGCGAGTTTAACTGAAACGCACAAATTTATATAGAGAATGTCGGATGGTTTGCAATTTAAATATAACGACTTTTCTAGCAGAAAATATAACTTCTAATATGAGATTTCCTGTAGGAAAATTTTTAGCACTTTACTTGCGGTAAATAAAATTAAACGACTTGCTGTATTGAATGATAAACACGATAAACACTTTCTCCAAAATTATTGAAGTGCACTTCATTGGTTAATGATACAACACTCGACCTTTATCAAGTGTCTCATTTTCTTCACATTTCCAGCAACTAACTGTCATTAACGTTGCTTGAGACGCATTCAGAGAGCTTGACAATTTTTAATCTCACAGAATTTAGGACTCATAACTTCATACCAGTATCACATACCATTTCCTGTATTCTTTGAATATTGTTTATTATTTATAATTAATTAAAGGAATTTAACATCTTAAAGACCTTTAAAAGCCTTGAAACGGTTAGAAGGAAGTGGGGCACCTTTGAAATTCGGATTTTTCACCTATTTTTAAATAAAATTGAGCCTTATCGTGATATAATTTAGATGCACAAATAGATTTAGAAGCTAAATTACATTATGATATGGCTCAGTTCTACATAAACATAGGAGAAAAATCCCAATTTCAAAGGTACCCACTTTCAAAGGTACCCACTTTCAAAGGTGCACCACTTCCCCCTCACCTTTTAGAACGAAACCCTTATCACTAACCGAGAATAAACAATAAAATGCGCGAAAAAGCGTCTTATACTTCGCGAAATGCTCGACCTTATGACATAGATGCCATAGCTTAAAAGTACTTCCCAACATTTGTCATTTACCGGTTCAAAACCGATTTGAACAGATTTATAAATTACTCGGAAGATAGTACAAATTAGCTTAGGTGAATACAATAAATTTTCGGAAAAAGTTAGTTATGGTGCTATTCAAATGAAAAAATGAGCATGTTTTTTTAGCACATTACTGTTCTCAAGTACTAAAAAGACAATGACTGTTCCCACATGTTATTTCAATTAATGTCAGATGACATTGCGATCGGGTGAAATCTTGCTCGACGGGAATATTCGAATTCGGATTTCAGTTGGGGGAAATCGACAAGATTAATTTAATGTTTTCACTTTCATAGTATTTTCTACATTTTCTTTATCATGATTGACAAGATGTAAGGTTCTTCTCTCTACACAAAATTTCATATTTTCCCCAGTCCTCGTCGTGTTTCAAAATCACCAAATAGTCATGACAGGAAGCGAAAAAAAAACAAAAGTTCAACCAAAATCCGAATTCGAATATTCCCTCCGAGCAAGCTTTCACCCGATCACAATGCCATCTGACATTCTGTCAGTGTGGAGTAATCTGTCATGTCAGCTTGGTAGCGTGATGCAGTTGGATGGCCTGGAGTTGGCAACTTTAGCCACAACCGCGGGTTTTCCCAGATTTTCCATGAGTTTTCTCGTGAATTTTCAGTGGTGTAAAGCCGGCGAGCAGCATTAATATACTCTACTCATTATTTTCCTTGAAATGGTGTATGGGAACAGACATGGTCTTTTTTTAGTACTTGAGAACAGTAATGTGCTAAAAAAAACATGGTCACTTTTTAAATGGAGTAGCACCATTAATCGCTATATAATCTGTTCATTACTGTTTCATTGTTTGGAGCTGGTTCATTTAAGACCGTTTCAATTCCAATTATTAACCGTATCGGAGTATAATATTTTTTACAATGTAATCGTGCTACAAAGTCGTATAGCGCATGCTCATTGTAGACCACCCAGAAGCGCCTTCCCCGCAATGTGATTGCTTCTTCCGTGCTCCCAGATTTAAGGACTGACGCGAGGAATTTTATTACGTTATGTCACGTGTGAAAATGTTTTTTATACTAGATTTTCAGTTTATTACACCCGGGCGGGATTCCAGCTCGCACCTGCAAGAGTTGAGTCGCAGATCTCATTCGCTCAAAACAAAACGATTGTACCTATAGTGCCACTGAGATCCCCGGCCCTGCCAATGAGCCCAAACATAATCCCATTTGGTTAGGAAAATGAAGCTTTTTAACCTTAGACCTTGAAAAAAACGGATATTAAAAATGATTCTACGTTATTTTCGTATATAGACGAAGCGTCCACTTAGGTAACCTCTGGTAACCTCTAAAACAAATCTAAAGATTAGGAAAAGAAGTTGTTTCCGAGAAATCCCAATAATAGGTAGTTAAATAAATAAATAAATAAAAATAAATAAATAAAATAAATAAATAAAATAAAGGGGTGGCAAAGGGTCCCGAGCTTTGAAAAGTTCTAAACCTCGCGTTTTAGATGCTGTACCTCAAAACTACTTTCGTATTATTTAGGGTTTATCGGTTCTCAAACGATTTGAACAGATTCATTAATCACTCAAAAGATCCCACAAAATCATTTTAAGAATAATAAAAGTGATTTTCGGACAAAAATTATTTATCGGTTACCAGTTCATTTTCAATTTTGAACTGTTTACGGCGTTATCACACTTGCACATTAAAATTTTAATGTGATTCACATTAATTGTCGCTTGTGAGCGTCCAAATATGTTATTTGTGTCTTTGAGTCACTTAATATTTGAGGTTTTTCTATTTATTGATAAAGAAGTGGACTTGGCCTGCAAAAATAAGTTTAAATTTACCTAAAGCATCAATATTTTTCACATTAAAAAATTAAAGAGAAAATCGTATTAATTTTTCGCATTAATGCTATAAATCAATTTATATCAAATTTTGCGGGCCAAGTCTACCTTTTTATCAACAAATAGATCAAATTTTGAATATAAAATGATTCAAACACACAAATGACACATTTGGACTCTCACCAGCGACAATTAATGTGAATCATATTAAAATTTTAATGTGCAAGTGTGATAACACAGTTATACCAGATTTATAAATCACTCAAAATATTGCCCAAACTACTTTAGGAGCAATTTTATTGAATTTCAGGTAAAAACTAGTTATCAGATTAGGCTTGTCAAGAACTTCAAACAATCTCAAGCTTTCGGTTGATAAAAACGCTTTTTATCGCTTTTATAATTTTTGACATTAAAAACCCCATTTATTAGTATTGAATTGATCCAACAATAATTTCGTATATGAACGAAAATAAGGAGTATGTTAATGGTTCCAGGGTTGACTTATGGGGGGTTCCTCGAAGGTCCTAAGTCGCTATCTCTGACCGTTTGGGCTATAGTCGTGGATGGATCCCCTTAATTACCCCCTTTTTTACCCTCTTCCTTGCTGGACACATTTACGACCTAAGCGGAGAGACGGCTTATCGAAATTATAAATAAAATTAGATTACATTTCCATCAGTTTCTGACTAATCGGTCTTTCGGCTTAAGCCGAGTTAGTGGGAAACTTATGGAAATATAGACAATTTATTATTTTGATTATAATTCCGCTAAGCCGTCTCTCGGGTTAGCTCCTAAGTGTGTCCAGCACATTACCCCTTTACTAAGACTTGAGGTTTATTTTAATCAAAATCAAATCTTGTGATAAACTTATACTTTAGCATTAGCGACGATTAGAGAGGAGATTTGACTATGATTCTTTACAATTCCATTTTTATTTATTTTCTGTAGTTTTGAGACTTTTTCTACAATAGTCTTCTTTTAATATTATCATTTTATTTTTATGTTATGAGATTGAAATTGTCATGTTTAATTTAATGCTCAATTTATTATTTCAAGGGAATACGGACTAAAAAAATTATTAGCAATATTTTCCTGGAATATTTATCTTCTAATCAATTTTCACAAGTTACTACATAGAAAGCTCTTGTTCAGGAAAATAGCTTCCAAATCACATACTAAATCTGTATCATAATTTTCAATTTTCTCAACATTCTTTCGCTTCTCGCAATTTGCAAAAAAAAAATAACACAAAACAGTTCTACTGCGAAAATTCACGTGCAAAAAAGCTCCGTGAAAATTATTTTCCAATTTTTTCTCTGCACCAATTCTGCGGCTAACTGCAGAGAACCGTCCGAGTTTACTAGACTTTTTTTTTAAATCACAGCCAAAACCAACCCCCGGAACTGTATGTGAACATTGTGGTGAATTTTTATCTTTTTAATAATTCATTTGCAAGATTTAATTTAAATTAATTTCACTTGTGGGAACTATTAAGTGAATTTTGGTGTAGAATTTTCTCTTTAGTCTGACACATTTTTTCATTGCAAATTTATTCCATTTTTTGGTTTAATTTTATGAGTCAATTGCCATAAATTTATGCCACCACGAGAAATTCTTTCTTCTCACAGAAAAAAGATATATGGTGTTATAGCTTCAAGCTTACCCGGGAAAAAGCACTGGTTCTTTGTGTTAAACAAAATCCATGGACACCAGAGAGAGAAAAATGCAGAGTCGTATTTCTGCCAGAATAATCATCAATTTTTGATTTGATGCCGAGGGGAAATGGGTGAAAAATTTACTCTTGTCGATGCATTGGGAAAAAGAATGGCTCTTGGCTGATTACACCATGTGAAGTACGAGACAGAAATGTTAAAATTTATAGAAAATATTCCCAAGAGATGCAGATGACCATCCTAGAATATTCAGTCCAAGGCTATTGAGAAGACTGTCATAAAGTTGGGTGGAAGATACGAAGAACACTGTGCTGTGCATTAGATTTTCCAGTGAAGTTGGAGTGAAAGCTTTTATGATTCGACAATTTTCAGATCTGTTCACATTCGTTCTATCCTATCCAATCTTCAGACAAGCTCACATTGAACAATTGAGTAAAATAGCTGTGTAATTTAAGAAAAACAGCAATTTTTCGAGAATAAGAAAATACCCAAAAGAACAAACTTTCATTTCCTTCTTTAAATTTAGAACTATTTATAAGTATAAACGAAAATTTTATCTTTTCAAAAAATCTATAAATTGGATACTGTCTGTTTAGTCTTTATAATGTATTATTAATAATATAACTCTAAAATTTTAAAATAATTTCAAAGAATTGACATTGATGAATGAATTCGGTTTTAAGCAGATTTCTTAAGAGTCAGCTCTTTACCAGTCTTATCTAGGGGAAGGTTTTGCAACTTCGTAATGTTGCAGCTTCGTAAGAGTTGATTTTTTTCCAAGTGACTAAATGAATTTCATCAATGGATATATAATCTAAAAGCTAGTCCTACATCTCACATTTCCTGACAAACTGGGAAGCCTAGGCCTTTCTTCCTGGGTCCAAAAGGCAAAAATAAAAAATGGGCCTAAAATAGTAATTCTGATGTGTAACATTTTATGCATTTTTTCACACTTCAAGTGTCATTTCGAAAAAGCAACTATTCCAAGTTATAGAGGGTTTATTAGGGTTAATATTTACCGTGAAAATCTTTTGCTTGAAGGGGGTCGTTTTTGTGAGTGAAGGAAAATCCATAAAAACTACCACCCTTGCAGCTCAGGAAAATTGAATTTCGCAGCTTCGTAAAAACAGCTGTCAAAATTACTGACCACCGAATTTGAGAATTCATCACTGTTTTGAGTCACACTGTGCATGCCGCTCGGGATATTTGACTCATCAGAGATTCCACTGAATAAATTCACAAGAAAATTGGGATATTAAACAATTTTCACTAAAATCTCGAAGGAAATCACGCACTTCCCCATCAAAATGAGACTTCATTAGATGTTTTTATTTCACTTCTGTCAAATCAAACATTAAGCCTGAATCTGCTTATGGTAGGTGTGATTCTTTTATTGCCCATGCGATGCGCTTTGAGAATTTTTCATCCAATTTGCTTTGTTTTCACGCGGAATTTGTCACATTTTACTTTAAATTAATCACTGGTAATTCTAAGAATCACTGATGTTCAAAAAATGTTCTGTAAGACAGATTTGAGACATTAGAGAAAAATCAAGGGTTACAATAGGTGTGATTACTACTTTCTGATTTGTGCAGTGATGAAACTAGACTGCTTATGGTAGATGTGATTCTTTAATTGCCACTTCGAAGTATTTTGAGTATTTATCATTCAATTTGCCTTGTTTTAAAGTGGAACTTCCCACATCAGTTACGTCCGAAATATGTTCTGTAAGACCCATTGGAGGTGTTAGAGAAAATCCGAGGATTACATTAGGTGTGAATATGAGAGAATCATACCTAACCAAGCTCTTAACTGACTGTCAGAATGCAGGGAAAAAATTGTTTTCCGAGTGTCAAAAACATGTGTTAGAAAAAAAGCTTAAAAATGATTTTTAATGCGTGATACCTCCTACAAGCCGTGAAAACAAGTAGATGAAAGTTCCATCTAAGTAGTGATGCCCAAATTTTTGTGTCCGGTGTAATGTTTTCGGGGAAAGTGAGGCCTACAGAGGTGGGAAAAAGTGGTACGAAGCTGAGTTAATCAGGGCACCTTCGTAAAAAATGCCGCTACATTTTCATTTTCCTATAGAGGAAAATCCAAGGACTTCCAGAAGTTTTCTGAGGCAGAATTATGAACCCAATAAGTAAGAGAATTTTTTAATATAGTGATACAATTGATTCAGTGTGTGTGGAATTCAGTAAAAAATCTTAAATCTTAGACTCCTTTTTTAATACAAACCTTCAAAATCTTCCCCTATAATACAACTATAACAGCGAAAAATATTTATAAAAGACCAGAATTTTCTAAATGAATAAAAATAGCGGAAGTTGACCTATTAAGATGTTATATTTTCATAGGTAGTCCAATGCTTCAAATTTACTTTAAAAAAATCCATGAGTCTAATTCAATGAGAATATGGAAAAAAATTGAGTTGTTCGAAATTTCGGTCGTCCGAAAGTGAGGCGCTTCCCCCTACACCCAAATGGGAACATTCGACAGTTGATGACTGATCCAGTCGTAGGCGACTCAAGGGCAATCTATGACCGAATGATTCCATGGGTTTTATGAATTTTCTCAGGAAAAATATGTCAGTATTTCCCAATAACCCCTTGGTCCAATATGAAATCTGTGCGTGACTGCCTCAAACTCCCCTATTGAAGGCAAGTGCGCTTCTTCAAGTATTTGCTGAGTTTTCCTAAAATATCCTCTTGTCGCTCTCACCTGTTATCATCCACCAATTTCCTATCACGTCAGTTCTATGTGTTGTGAGCACTTATGGAGACACGAGGCCGGAATTTGGATTAAAAATAATTGCACGAGAGATGAAGCCTAAATAAATTCTATGTGGGTGTTCTCGGTGCGAAGTATTATGAAGATGGATTTGAAATTAAACATATCTGGGTTTCAACATTTTATCGAGGTGATAAATAATTCCAATCTGTGGGCAAATATTGGTTTTGCGTCGATTGAATTAAATGAGAAAATTGTTGAAACGGTGAGCGCGCGCAATATCAGGCTTCGTGTGTTGTATTTTCCTTCGACAATGAATAATTCTCTCAACAATGAAAAATGAATAAATAATGAGGTCACTTCTGAGTGTGATTTTTTTTTCTTTCATGTATATTCCACCTTTAGAAGCACCGGTTATATCACCAAACACCTCAAATTGAGGGTCATGGAGGGAGTGGGAAAAATTAATGAATGATTTTTCTTTTCACGGTGATGGGAATATTAGGAGCATTTTTCCGGGTAAGGGGGCAGATTTCCCACTTTGACTTCTATCCATCCTCCCTGTGTCATTTTCAGTGCATTGTGGAGTGTATTGGGGTCGAATTACATAAAAAATCAATTATTATGTAAGAGAAAATTATATAAACACGGTCATACTGAGAGTGCTATAAACTCATGCAAAACATTCACGTGTTCGCGTTTCAGAATGACGCGACTCAGGTGGAAGCTTATACAGGAGGTCATTCTAACATCTAAATGATTTTTTCCCTATCAATAAACGGTTCAAGAATTGCATGAGAAAATATACTTTTGATCTTCTTGTTCATGCACCTGTGCCAATCCCAAAGTTTTGGACATCACCACAACTGGACATTTATTGACCTAGGTTCAGTCAATTTCACGCCAAAACTTTTCGATTTTCCAAGCAATGTACCACGAGAGATAAAATCGCCGACGGAGAGGAGATTGATATTCAAGCGGGAGCACTTCCTCCAGTCCGGTAAAGTTTAATCTCAGATTTACGAAAAGGCATTTCTTTTCGAAGCACGCAATCGACACAGCTTAATGTTTGTCTGGCACGAGGATGAATGGCAAAAAAGAAAGCGTCATAAGCTGAGAATTCCCCAGGGAGGGCTCTCAGAAAAGCTTAATATGAACTTGCCCTGATTTTCATTAGATTCTCGTGCCGAGTTTCAATTACGAATTCAATAGAATATTATTTCTTTTTGATGAGATTCTCTTTTTTTTCTTACTGCTTTATAGTACTTTAGGCCACACATACACACTGAAAAAGAGAGTTCTTTGCAATAAAAACTAAAAACCAGCAATCGATCTTTAAATGTTTGGCCTAGTTTGGATGTCTAAGAAAATATTGTCGAATGGCAAGTTGTTAGATTTCCTTAAGTATTTTTTTGTTCGAATTTAAAGAGTGAGACTTAGTGGGAAGTGGGGTACCTTTCAATTAGGGTACCTTTGAAAATGGACTTTTTCACATATTTTTAAAAGGAATTAATACTTATCATCACGTTCCCGAAATGTAATTTTTCCGTTTCTTTTCTAATTGCTTTTGTTATTCACACATAAGTTGTAAAATTAGTGATCTCCAATTGATATGAATTATTAAATTCATTCAATAAATAAATATTTAATATTTAAATAATTCATTAAATATTTAATATTAGTGTTACAAATCCAGTTCAAATACCATGCAGGTATCATGTGAAACCGGAATTTTATTGATCGAGTTCTACGGAAAGACAAGAATACACTTTTACTTTTAACTTCTAAAAATATGTACATCGGAATATTCCGGAAACCATATTCAAGTCGAAGGGTTGTATTCAACACATAGACACTTTGGATTTTTTTTGTTCTAACCTTAAACGACAAAATACCCCATGTGAGCAGATTTGTATCCTGTGACCTCATAGACCATTATACGCTCAAAAAGAACAACAGAATTGTTTCTTTAATTAACTAGAAGAGACTGGGGCAAAAAGTCACAAATCCGATATTTTATTTTTTACAAGCTACTCGAGCGCTTCAAAAATTTCTAATTAGCACAGTTTTATAGGAAATTTACCGATCTACAACTTTGTGAAAGTCATTTTCTTCCATTTTGTTAGGAAATATATTTATCGAGCCGTTTTCTAAAAGGTAATTTTGTGATCATTCTCAAAAATGCTGGGGCAAATAGTATCAGGCATAAGATACTATTACATTTTAATTCGCTTTATTACGGGATTCCGTAAATTTAAGTAAAATACCTAGATTACATATTTTCATAGGAAATTTATTCTTCTACACCTTTGTAAAACACCGTTTTCACTATCTGAGCGAGAAAAGCGCATTTTAAGCTATTTTACAAAAAACACACAAAAGACTGCAAATCGTTTGACTAATGCAAACAAAAAGCGGCGAAACATAGCATTTTGACGTTTCTTTTCACCGTGGGACATCAGAAATTGTTTCGTTTTTTTGTTACTTTTTGCCCCATAGCTATTGTTACTTTTTACCCCAAGTGGTCGTTTTTAATAAAAGGATTTCTGGAGAAAAGGATCTTTGTAAAATTCTAAAATAGATAGAGGATTCGTATTCAAAGAATATCCAGATAATTTGGGAAATATTCACCAGTGCATCAAATTCAATATAAGTAGCTAATAATTGATATCTACTGCACGGAAAATATTTCAAAAATAGGGCTAAAAATTTCGATATTTTTTATTTTCTAAATTTCTTGTTCAAATTCTAACAAACTTATCTAACAAACAAACATTGAAGAAGATTTATGGAGGCTATCTCTAGAAAAAAAAATTAAGCCGCTATCTTATTTGTCTTGAAAGATATTGAATTTTAAAATTTTCGATTTGTGACTTTTTGCCCCAGTCTCCCATATTGTTGGCATGACGGTGTGACGGGTACGACAATACAAAATCCTATTGGGGCGTTCATTCCTTCTCGCCGAAATTTTTAAATGCTTACGATTTCATAGTTTCTCGGAATCCATAAAATCTAACATTTAGTTGATTATTTATTAATAGATTATTTTTAAATTAAGGCGGCGCTTATATTGTCCTATATACGAAATGCGGTACGATAAAGGACGATGCAACTGACGATATACATACCCCCTTTTACTGTTAGAAGTCCACAGGGAGAGCAGTGTATCTATATAACCCTTAAGCCTTAAGAGATCGTATTTTGGTCGAATTTTGGAAATCTAAAGTTTCGAGTTTTTTTTTTGGCGTCACACAGTTTGTCAGTTTATCCATCCGGCTGTCGTCTGCTCTAGTGACCAAACGGTTAGTCAAAGTGACTTGGAACATTTGGGAGCCTTCCGTCATAGATCGACACAAAGACTGTTAACATGCCCAACACTTTTTCTACACCTCTTCCCTTCCCCTCTAAAACCATATTTTTGGGATTGCACGAAAACGCGTTGTGTCTAATTAAAACGTAATGAAATGAATCACCTTTGTCCAAAAAACTGCGAGAGCATGAAGCAATTTACATTGCAGAAAATCATTCTTGGACGTTCTTCGATTGGTCTAGGCAATTATTCCAACACAGTATCCATGATGTTGTAAAAATTATGTCGATGTGGTTAAATATTTATTTTTATATTTATAGATATTTTAAAAACCAATCTCGGACTAGGAGTTAGATTGGCTAAAAGCTAAAAGTATTCAAAATATTCGAAGCTACAACAAATCAGATGCGATGAGATTGAAATATTTTATGAAATTAAATGCTTGAGATTATTCATATTAATGGTAATAGGAATCGTAAATATTGTATCAAGTTTAAGTAGTTTATATTGTGATTTCGCAAAATAAATGCAGGTGAAAAGGTGAAATTATTAGGATATCCAACTTGTAATAAGCAAAATATTGAAATTTTGTTCAACAGTAATGTTATTGCAAGAGGGGCAATTCGATCAGTTACAGCATCACAGATAAATCGAAAAGCAATTGTTTAAAGCACTAATCTGTAAAATGCGGAAAAGTTATGCACCTTCGCGAGATGTCTGCATGAGTTTGAGCTAAATTGCCTTATTATTTAGTGTGAATGAATCTACGAAGGTGATTAATATCCCTGAAAGTGCATTGTGAACGTGCGCCAGGTGAAAACGTGCTCAGTCCGAGTTGTAATCACGTGTAATTTGTGGGAGAAGGCGCATGTGTATCTCTCTGCCAGATTATTAGGAAGAAAAAAATATTGTAAATGTGAAAAAAAAAACTTATCGTAAAGTTCGCCACGTGGTCAGACAATTGATGGAATGTCTTTCCATAGCATAGCTCGCATAGCCTCAATGGGGAGGATTCGCGAGATATGCGTCCGTGGTAGTTTTGAAGAGTGGTTCATGACCGTTGTGCTCAAGAAACTTTGCAGTATTCAATTAAGTAGAATTTCATCGTGATACTTTTTTTTTGTTAGTTCACACGACAATCTTGAGTATTTGCCATCATTTTCTGCTATCTTATATAATCGTCGCGGTCACAAATACAATATCTTAAATGTGCGCAACTTGTCTGCTTTTTCTCAGACAAATCCATTTAATTTGAATCGTCGCCTTTTTGGTCGCTCGATCAAAATCTATCATGAGGGACACAATCTCATCTTGCCAGACACTTCTTTAGCGTACAATCTTCCTAGAGACAATTGCAATTGGCGAGAACGCGTGTCGGAAGCTAAAATAGAAATTTTTACGCCTCATCATTCGGCACATTCTTTTTTTTTGTTTAAGTGGCATCTTCTTTTGATGAAGACGTGACATTCCTCATGTTTTGCGACAAAATAGCCAAATTGTGGGTGAAACCCACCAGACACGATTGAATGAATCTGCTGAGTGAGAAGAATTAGTGCCAGGGGCAAATTATATTCAATTGCCCCACGATAAATTTGCAAGAGAAATTGAGCCAAGGTGACAGTGCAAATTGAGGAAAATAGGGGACAGCATAAGTCTTCCTCAAATTTTTCCTCACCTCAACAGCTATTTTTGCGAAAAAATTACTAGAAATTGCAAGATAGAGAGAGGCTGTTGGCATACTTCTTGCTATTAGTCAAGATTTGCTATTGCAAAATTCTCCAGTCGCTCTATGTAGAGTTCCTTTCAATCTGACGATTTTATAACCAACTACAAAATACTTGAATTCTTATGCAATTGCCCATCTATTTCAATATCACTCCATTTATTATTTGCACTCAGAGAAAATGTCACGGGGATTTGATTTGAGAATTGATGTGCTACAATTTTTTTCAATATGAAATTCATATTAAATTTATTACAAAAAAAATATTAAATTATACACATCAAAAATTTCCTGATATAGTTTATCTAGAATAATTTTGTTATAAACTATATAAGGGTAATAGAATCCATTTTCAGATTAAATTCATAAAAATTATTTGTTGTTTTATAGTCAGTTTACAATCAAATTTGAACCAATTAAAACTTCTTCGAACTTATCAAGTATGTTTGACATTGACAAACTAATTGGAGGGACTCAAGGTCATTGAACGAAAACTCAACCACTTTAATCAATCCCTACCCAATAAATAAAAATAATTGCGAAAAATCTTTTTAATATATTGTAGGCCCCGATGGGGCTCACCTAAATAATATTAAAAATTTATAGAGGGACATTGGAGAATTGAAGATCCCACCCATTTTTTATTTCATAAGAATGAATCATATACGGCGACTGATGCTCACTCACTGAAGACTGAGGACAGTTTCCTAACAGTAAGAGCCCAAAAGCAATCTTTCAGCACCCGTAAGGATAGGAGTTGGGTTTGTAAAAGGAATAAAGGATTAGAATTCGTGGGTTAGAGCCACCGACTGGGTTGACATGTGTCAAATAGGCCGTACGCTCTACAATATGGAGGGAGGAATGGAAATGATTATGTTAAGGAAAACAAGATTATTTTTATAATATAAAAGTTGATATATTATCTATTTCCCGAAGACTTTAAGTTGCTGTCTCGAGCAGTTTAGCCTCTATTACTTATAAAATCCAAATCGGACTCCAGTTGGAATACAGTGTGTAGTTATATTTCGTAAATCGTATTTCTCTACCAAATGTAATCATGTTCTGGACTTGCTAGAAAGGTCTTTGAATTCTTGATAAATTTAAACCATTTCCAGTCAGTTGAGAACCTGTAAGAGCCGGGTGTAAATTGATAACCATTGTTTATCATTATTCTTTAGTTTTTTTCTAGTGGGGTCCATTAATCGACTGAAAACTGTTAAGCAGGTAAATTCGTGAAAATACTTTTGAGGTATTAGCCTCAAAATAATAACTTACGGAGAGAACGCGGTAGAACTTTTTTATGAGAAAAATAAAGCGACCTCAAAAATTGTCATTAAATCGAGTTTCCTCAATTCATGCGTTTTTCAAATTGTTCTTCAGAGTGTGAATAATGCTTGGTGAGCAGTTCTTAAGGCCAGGATGAACTAATTGGCCAAAAATTGGCGTGAATAGTGCTAACTTAGTGATGAAGTACAGTTACAGTGAGTGTAAAAATAAATGTTCATGATCAGTGAAAGGCTTGAATCTGAATCCATCTTTAAGTTAGTACTTCTTGAACTTCAGGTTTTGGTGTCCTAGCATTAAGAGCCACCATAAGAAATGGACCACAAAAGGTGAGACTGTAAAGAATCTCAATCACCTAAATATTCTTCCAGAAAGTGAGGAAGGTATCTTTCACGTTTTTTAGTGGGTCTCTCGTAACGGACACTTACTTGATAGATAACTTGTTATCAATTAAAAAAAAGTATGAAGTGATTCAATTAGTATATATCGAATTATAAATACGCGTGCATCGTCGGAGAAACCATTTCGGGTTTTATTCAGCTTTTTTAAATTTGAGGAAAATTATAAACTGACACAGATTTTTTATTCGAACGTCCTTTGCGCGGTATCTTCTTAGAGGAGCACTTCTTACAGATCCGACCATTCCGTAGAGCATTGGATGCTTAGCAATCCCTTTTCTATTAGGTGAGATTCTTAACAATCTCACCTACTATAATCCTAACAAAATTTCATGTCCTCCGATCGCGCTCAAACTTGGCCAAAATGTGTTTCGCCACTTCCTGATCACGAATATATGGGGGGCTAAGTTACGTTCCCGGCCGGCCGGCCGGCCGCTCTTTGGAGCTTAATAGCTCCTAAACTAAAAAAGATATCGACTTGCGGTTTTCGGCAAAGGTTATATATCGCATGAAAATTGCAACTTGGTGCATTGACCCCCCACCCCCCACCCCTCCTTCCGCCATTTTGAAGACCCCCCTTTTTTGTTTTCTCAATAGCTCCGCCCCTATGGCATCAAGCGGGCTCAAATTTTAGTATGTTATAGCTGGGCCTTAGAGCTTTCCATCAATACCAAACTTAAGGTCCCCCGACCCCCCTGACCCGAGCTATAAGGGTCCAAAAAAAATTTCTTAAAATGGCCATAACTCCGGTTCTAATTGTCCGAATTTAAAAAATGAGGGCTTTTTGGAAAGCTCTCGTGAAATGCCACTTCCTCTTCTAACATCGCAAGTTCATAAAACCACCGCTAGGGGCGCTATTATTAAAAAGAAAATTTTTAAATCTTAAAAGTTAAATAACTCAAAAATTCCTTATGCGATCGGGCTGGAATTTTAGTATGTTGTAGCCGTTGATTATACCTATCAAACAAAAAAAACCTTAAGTTGATCCATAACCCCTGACCCGAGCTATAAGGGGTCAAAGTTCGAACATTGACCGGCATCTATCTCCGGTTCTAATTAATATATCGACATAAATTTTACCTTTTTGGTTTCGTCTCGATGAGCACTTTCAGATGGAAGTTCAAAAAGTCACCACAGATGGCGCTGTGATAGCGTCAAAATTCATCGAAATTCAAAGTCACTTTTCTCAAAAACGGCATTGTGCAAGTTAATGAAATTTTAGTATGTTGTAGTCCAGTCTAGGACGTTTCCAAAATGGTGCGTATGTGCGCTGTGGTTTCAATAGAACCGGAGATATGAGGGGTCAAAGTTCACGAAATTCAAAAAATCATATCTCCGGTTCTATGTGACCGATTTTGATGAATGAGGGCTTAAACGAAAGATCTCACCAAATGCTACAACTTTCTAGAATATTTGAACTTCGTGGGACCAACACCAGGGGCGCCACAGTCGAAAAACCAATTTCAATATCACATAACCTCAATTATCTCGACTGTCGCTGAACCGATTTTGATGATTACTGCGACATAACTGTAGAGGACATTTGTCTCTACATTTCATCCATACATCATTTTCCGCTCAGACTACGCTATCACTCCGATTTTGCCGTTTAAGTGTGAAAAAATTGATTTTTCCTATAATAACGCTTTGGAATCACTCAGATGCCAATTTGACTGCCTCTACTCCACAAAGACACTTAAAATATAGTTTTAAATGGAAAGTCCCACAAAATACAACAATTCTTTGATATAGTTGAAGTTCAACAAATGACTACTTGGGGCACTCTGGATGAAAAAACGAGTTAAGAAACAAAAAACCTCGATTATCTTGGCTTCTAAGTAATCAATGAGATCATGTTCTATGGGAAAATTATAGAGAACATTCTGGTCTACATTTCACCCATATATCACTTTTCTGTCACTCCATCCAAATCCTTGATATTTTGGTTTAAATACAAAATTTGTATAATTTCACGAATTTGATTCAAGATAACTGAATGGCGTCTCCCAACTTCAGCTCTAAATCGAATTTGCATGCACTCCGAGTTAGCTCACGTTAAGAATCTCACCTACATAAGCCGGTTAGGATTATCTGTCCCTTTTTAATTAAAATATTAAAATCAAATGAAAGTTGTGCAAAATTCTTTCCAAAAGGGTTAAAATAAACGGGTGTTTTAATTTTGCGTCATGACCTGTTTACATCTATCTCAGGCATGGGATCTCAGTGGCGCAATAGGCAAGATCTTTGGGTTCTTGGGTGGTATGATCTCTGCCTGGACTCTCACAGTCGTGAGTTTAAGGCCCGATGCAAATAACTGAATGTCAGGAAAAATATATTTTCACTGTGATAAAATGTAATAAAATGCAGCGCCTCTGCTCAAAAACTCCGGGAACATGGAATCAGCATCCACACTGCGTGGAAGGCGTTCCTGGGCGATCTAGGATGAACAGATTCTTCCAATACGAGAACATTGTAATGATTACATTGTAATACAAAATAAAGTGTCTCGATACGATTAATAATAATCTCAGGTATTTATTTTGTGACAATAAATATATTATTTCTATGGGACTTTAAATTTCAGCATCCAGATTACGATTAATGTAAAGCATATACACAAGAATAAAGCATGAGCTGAGTAGCATTTTCCAAAAATTCATTGCAGGCTGGAAAAATCGCGTCAAATTCACACCTATCAAACGTATTTACTACTGCTTCAGTTTCCCCTATACCATACGAAATAATATTCATTCCGTAGTTACATGAACTTATAATTGCCTCAAAATGTGACTTTATTATATATCGTGAAAAATTACTTATATTTTTTATAGAAACTGCCCTATATTGTTTTTCGGTCAAGGTAATTGCCAAGTATGAACTTTGAAAGACAAATTATGCAAAAGATTATTAAAATTGCGCCAAACATTGATATTTGATTTAAAAAGATTTCTAATCCATAAAGCTACAACTTAGCTCAGTAAATTAAGTATTAGAGAAGTATCAAGTGATTCTCCACGAAGGATAATAACCTGGAAAATCTTTCCATTATACAAGTTTGATTGGAAAAATCCAATATCAATACAATTAATATTAATCCAATAAACACAAGTTGGAGCAAGTTCGTTAATCGAGAACTATATTTTGTTTGTTTTTTTGTTTTTCTTTTTAAGTTCGCAAAGTTTGAAATTGAAATTGTGTATTTAAAATCAAGAAAAATCGTTTTCTGAAGAAATTGAAGATAATTGTGGTTTCATTTGGGCCCTTAAGCTCTAGGAGTTCATTAAAGTTTGCTGTAAAGATAGGGGATATGAATGGGGTAAATGAGACAGATGGATTGATGGGATGGTCGTTTGCGAAAATTTCTCGAAAGTTTGTGTGTTATCTCGAAGGAAATGGAATTTTCTAATGAATTCAGCTGTCTGTAATGTAATTTGCGTGAAAGTGGCACTACAAGTCTACCAGAAAAGACATCCCCGTATGAGAAGAATGTGCTAAGAATGCCAGGAGGAGAGTAATGCCACCTAATCAGAAACCGGGAAGATGCCCCATCAGAAGCACCTCATAATGTGCTGATAGAGGAATTCCTAATTAAAAATAAAACACACCAATGGCATCCAATATTAGATACCTCATCTGCCATTGATCTAATAGGTTTCAATGCGCAAAATTCGCAACACTCTTGGTATTTATGTAATGGTGCGAATTTGAGATTCTCAAGCACATTTTAAGGCATCAGTTTTAGTAGGAAAAAAAATTTTCTTTATACATTGCGTTGGATTTTGTTACTCATTTCTAAACTGATGTACAGAAGACGATGAAGAAATTGAAGCTAAACAAGACGCCTCGAGATCTAATAAAGTCAGGGGAATGAAGTGTCTGATTCTGAATTCAGAATGTTACATAATTTTGAGATCATCATCTCAACTGCGAAATATATTCACGCTCTTACATAACATGGGGCGCACATAGAAAATGTGTCCGTTGAACTTGTTTTTCGTGCCATTAAATATCGTGTATTTAACATTGGGCTTTTATTATCGTTTATGAGCTGCGTAAAAATGAGCACAATTTTCCATAACAATTCCGATTATTTTACACGCTATTATCGAAAAAAAAACCTTTCTCACTAATATTGGATGTTACTAGCAACAGGTTGAAGAGAAATTATTTTATCCATATTCCGGTATTATCTTCACTATCGATCTCATGGTAATTCCCTTCATCGCTATCGAATATTTACCACCCTACTATACTTGTCTATAGCACCAAAATGATTCTCCCCCCGAATATTTTTTTGTACCATATCTGGCTGAAAAATTCAGCACCTGAATGGGTATTTCGTTTTGCAAATCGAAAGAAATCGTCGATTTTTATGTCTTTGGCATTTTTCTGTGCACGGAAATTACATCATAAAATTTTACATCAGCCATTTTTGGGGCGGAAATACCGCTAGAAGTAAATATTCTACGATAAGAGGGTGAAATTTCACGTGGAAAACACTGAAAATTACAATATAAGTGTATTCGAAAATAGGATATTAAAGTTTCAATCGAAATGGATATTGAGTGCAATTATTAAATAAATTGTTTTTTGAATTTACTGAAAAAAATAAAATGTATGCAACAATGCTTTGAGCACAATTACTTTTATTTTATGGATATCAAGCTTCGTAATGACTAAATTTTTCCTATGTTTCTGAATAAATGTTAATTTATAAATTGATTTAAATTGCAAAATCTGCATTAGTTTAACGCAAATTAAGTCTAAATTACTGTATAGCCGTCCTCGAATTTAGCTCTAAATCGAATTATTAATCGAAACGTTATTTATTATGAATTATTTTAGGGATCTCAGTGGCGCAATAGGCAAGACCATTGGTCTTGAGCGGATGAGATCTCTGATTCGATTCTTACAGTTGTGAGTTTGAATCCCGTTCGGTGCAATACAACTTAATGTTCGGAAAAAGACATTTCCACACGAAATGAAACGTAATAAAATAACAATGCACTGACTCTGCCCAACAACTTCGGGACGGAATATATCTAACAATATATCTCGATACGATTAATAATAATAATGAATTTTTTTTTTCATTTTTATATTTTTTGTTTGTTCTTTCTCTTCTGAAACTATATTACTTCAAGTTTAATAGAAGATTTTTTAATATTTGGTTGTTGGTTAGTCAATGATCGAATCGAGTGCTATTGGGTCACAAAGCCAGGGTTTTGTCCATTGCTCTACTGGGTCTTGTATGTTTTGCAAATATGTTTGGAATAATGTATACGTATGTTTGAGAGACAACTAGAGCTGGGCCAAAATGTTGAGTAAATTTGCAAATCAATGAACATATTAAATTCATGAAACACAAACTTTTCTCAACTCTAAATTTACTCCAAAAATTATAATTTTAACGTGATATAAATTCAACAGGAATGACAACTGTTATAAAACATCAAGAGTTCTAGTTGAAATATTATATTAAAATTCACTAGAATGAGAAAATACAATTTTGCGTGCAACTCGTTGTGGAAGGAAAATTTTTTTCATTGAGAATATCACGAGAAAGTTGTGACACAATGGAAATGTCTGCAATACAGAAACATGGTCACAGAATATCATGAAAATATGTTTGAATAATTTAAAGTGGTTGGAAAGTCTCATTAGTGAACAAACACAGAAACCATTTTTGCGTTACAGAAAAGCCATCATCAATTCGGGAATAATTTTCTGGCAATTAACACCTGGTGAAAATTTTCTGAAATTTGCTTGCACATAATTAAGGACATTCTTTTACTGAATTAAATGCAATTGTTCTGCAGAAGCTGCGAGAACTGTAATGCAGAAATGTGCAGGCAGAAAGCTAATAATTCACTCTCGCGTGAACAATTTCTCTATCACACAAGAGTTTATTTAATAAAAAAAAATAGAACGAGAAGAACAGGAAGGTTTCTCCAGTGTAAACATTTAATTTATTTTTGGCAACTTTATGCTCTACTTCCGCTCGAGCGAAGCCCACGCGATTTTTTCATTATACGAGCACTTGCGATAAGTATACTTCCCCAATTTTTTCTACTAAGAAATTATCTGCTGGAATTTATTTTACGTTTAATGATTTTTATGAAATAAGATTAAAATGCTTAAAATGGTGT
Source organism: Phlebotomus papatasi (assembly GCF_024763615.1). NCBI lineage: Eukaryota > Metazoa > Arthropoda > Insecta > Diptera > Psychodidae > Phlebotomus > Phlebotomus papatasi. The sequence continues at coordinate 58,894,469 of NC_077223.1, forward strand.
TATATTGGCCTAATGTCATCTAAGCACGGTAGGAAATAGTGACATGCAGATTTATAAAATGGTTTAGACCAAATGCCAAACTATGACGATTTAAAAAGAATTACGGGGATCTCAGTGGCACAATAGGCAAGACCGTCGGGTCTTGGATGGATGTGATCTCTGAATCTTAATTAAACAACGAAGTTGTGAGTTCGAGTCCCGCCCGGTGCAAGTAATCGAATGTCAGGAAGACATTTTCACTATGATAAAACGTAATAAAAGACATCGCCTCTGCAAAAAAAACACTGCGGGAAGGCGCTCCTGGGTCAAGCGCTTGACAAGTTGGCCTTTTTATATGGAGCTATTTGAAGCCAATTCCTAAATTGATCTCGGACTCAGCTCACAGTGCTCCAAGGAAAAAAATTATTTAAACAAAAATTTAGTATATTTATCTCTCCATACGGAAAGGTATCTTATAATACGGAAAAACTTCTCACTTTTCAAATATTTAGCATAACGATCAAGAATGCAGAAAAATTCCCATACGCATTTGTATGTGAAAGTAAGAAATTGGCTTCAACTTTGAAGGCCACTTGCCGGGGACTTGTCCTGGGTGATTTACAAATGGACTTAGCGGATTCTTCCAACACAGAATACAACAGCAATATAACATGATCAGGGGGAGGCTTTGATCGTTCGCACATACGCTACCTTCAGACACTTCATATTTCTCCCATATTCCTTTATTAATCTCACATATGGCTATATATTGTAATAGCTAACCTTAAATCCCATCTTTCCTGAAAAAATTGAGAGTCTAATCCTTTTTTCCTAGTTTCAGGAAGCAAAAAATAAAAACAGGTCCAAAACTGTAATTTTGCTGTGCAATATTTCATACGATTGTGCAGAATTAATATCACTTTTCTGAAAAACTACTATCACAGAGGGTAGAAGGGTTATTAGGAATCAGATTTATGTAAAAATCTTTTAGGCTGAACAGGCACTTTTTGTGGGTGGAACAAAATTCACAAACTTGACTCAGATTCATCGATCGCACATAGAAGACATGGCTTCTCTCACATTTTCCAAGAAACTTCATTTTAGATGCGATCCTTCATATTCACATCTATTGTAATCTACCGATTTGATCCACCACTAAAAAGGAAAACTTAAAAATCGTAAAGTTGATAAACAAGAAGTAATTTGACTCAAATAGGCTGCAGTTGAGTAATTATTAAGCAATTTTGCATTTCTTTGATATAAAAATATTTTTCAATCTTGCACAAACTGAATGTGCAAGCAATAAGCATCTGCAATAAGCTCATACAGTTTACAATTGGTTTTTGACAATCTTTGACATAACCTCACTATATTGTGTTGTTTTGCATGACAAAGAAAAGAAATTGTCCGTAAGAAGATGTTTTGTGAAAATTTTAGCTTGTTCACCTGCTGAAGCTCAATATCTGTGCTAAATCCCGATTCCTGCAGCTGCAGGAACAGAGAAATCTTCAATGCGATGCGCATTCAAACGTTTTTGTGCATATCCGGCTCCGTGAGGAATGGTGGAATCTTGTGTGGTCTTCTCGTTTGCAGAGTTTTAGTCAATTTTTAGCTTTAAAAACTTATTGATTCGTGTAAATTTGGTGATATTTGGACTTTTAAAGAAAGTATTCATCAGATTCAACCGTTTCCGGAGTGAAATTCTCATAGAATCGAGCAAAAAAATGTTTCTTAGTGTCAATAAAACATCTCTCAGAAAAGTTCCAAAAAAGTGATATTAAAATGTTTTATTCCTTATAAAAATGGTTTAATCAAGTAGATTAGAGTTCCCTTTAAACAATGATGTGCAACTTTTAGTGTCCGGTGCAAAATTTACGGTGAAAATGGGGTGTTCAATGATGATGTGAATCGTGTGCGAAAATAGAAACTTGATTCATCTATCGGATAAATCGCCATTAAATTTTCATTTTCCTCTGGAGGTAAATCTAAGGATTTCCTGGGATTTTGTGTGGAGGGATTATGAACCTTATAAGTAAGACATTTTTTTTGGCATAGTTGGAGAATCGATACGGTTTGCATGGTAGTCAGAAAAAATCACTGAACTTGAACATCATTTTTGTGTGCGAAAGTTCAAAGCCTCCCCCTACATTGTAACAAAGTATTCCGATATGATTAATAAATAAAATAAGAATTGCGTGAATTTTGATTAAATAGATTATGAATATGATAATAATACCGTAAAATCAAATATTGTGGATGAGTGATGAGAAGTAATTTGTTTGTTTTCCTAGAATATAAAACTGAAGTAAGAACATACTTCGTTCAAGATGATTTTCGTCTGGCAAAAATTATCAAATAAAAATGTGTTTTATGATAATACGTACACCATAAACAAAACGTAACTGTTTATTATGGATTAAGAAAAAATAAAAAAGTAAAGGAAATTAAAGACATTTATAAAGAAAAATGAATAAAAAAGAAATGGAAAAGAAATTGAAAAAAAAAACAGTAGGGGAAGATGCAGCTATATTTAATTGAGGCTATATTGGAAACGCCACTTTTCACATATTTTTAAAGGAAGCTGAACGTAGACATAATTTAATACAGAATAACATTTATTTTGTCTATCTAAATTACATTACGTTAGGCTGCCCCTTAAAGCCAAGGTTCTTTAAGAAGAAGGGGAGACTGGAGCAAAATTTGGCAAAACGAAATTTTCAATATTCACTATTTTCCAAAATAAAAGAGACTGAGGCTTGAAATTTTTATAATAGATAGCCTTCATGAACCTTCTTAAACTTACAAAGTTTCAAGGGATTCGAGAAAGGATTATGTAAAATAAAAAATAATGAAATTTTGAGCACATTTCTCGTTAAGATAGAGAAAAATTATCTGCGACAAAGTTATAGAGGAATGAATTTCCTATAAAAAATATGTCTAGGGGGAACTGGGGTAGTAGTGAACAGGGGTAGTTGTAAACACTGTGATTTTTTCATTAATTTTAAGACTCACGAGAATAAAACCCATAAGCATTCGTAGATATCTTGGGGATTATGTCCACAAATGAATTGATCAATAAAATCCTAATACTTTAAAAATAAAAGTAATTTTTTCCGAAAATGTTGATATTTCGATTATTTTGGTCATTTGGATTTCCACCTGGAAATTAAAAACTGTGTAAAATAATCGAAATGTAGCAATACCAGTTCTTTCCTACATCTTTTAGGATTATATTAATGCATTTACTAGAGAAATTGAGATTCTCATTATTTTAAAAGAATTAATAATTGGTCAGAAAACATCATTTGGGGTAGATTTAAACAGGCAATATCCTCGTAATTGTAGATGTCGCGAGTGTAGAATGAATGACAAAATATTTTGTCTTCTTCTTCATTTCATTCGTTTGACAGCTGCATCTCACGATGCGATGGGAAATTTTTCGTTGTGTTCAATAAAAAATCACATGATGTCAAAATATGGGGAAAATCCGTGTAAAAAATGTCTTTGATTTGCATGCTTTTAGTTTTTTTGCTATTTTAATTATTCCTTGTAAAAAGTGTAGTGATTTTTTGAAAAATAAAGTCTTTATATATCTCTTAACAAATTAAAATAATTGAAAGTGGTGCAAAGTTGATTTCAAGGGTGGAAAAAAGGATGTTTACATCCTGCCCAGAAAGTGTTTAATTCTACCCCAGGTATTTTGTGAAAAGAGAAAAATGCACAGTGACACAAATTTTATTTTTATGGAAAACTCAATTGTTTTCCAGCATCCGCATTACCCTCGATGAATTGCCTATACCCAAGGGTAAAACATGAGCTAAGAAAGATTTTCCAAAAAATTATTGTGTGCTTGGAAAATCACCTCAAATTCGCATCTATTGAAAATGTTTACATGTGCCCCAGTATCCCCTATTTGATATTTTTAACGTTTGCGAGAGTAAAATGTCACAAATTATCCGAAAACTGATAAAATTTGCCTAAGCAATTTTAAGAATTTCCACAAAATCGACTTTTAGAAAATGATTCGAAAATCACATTTCTTTCGAGATAGAGGAAAATAGTCTTCTGCAATGTTGTAGAGCAGTAAATTTCCTATAAGAATATGCTCAATATTAAACGTTTAAGTTTTCTCAGAGCTCGTGAAAGAATTAAATATGCGTTTTGACAAGTTTTGCCCCAGTCTCCCCTATGTGAAAAAAAACAGCGGTTTCATAACTTTACTTTTTAAATCAAAAACATTTTATCATATACTTCAGCCGAGATGACATTTTTCATCATAACTGATAAACAGTGAAGTGACGCATTGAGACATGCTCCAGAGAATATTAAAGAGTGTTAATCCAACACTCGTTATACATAAATTTGAGTGCTGACATTATGCTTTAGACACACTTACGACTTAAGCAAAGAGAGGGTTTAACGTAATCATAATCAAAATAATGTTTTTCCTAAATTTCCATCAGTTTCAAGCCGTTTCTCGACTTAAGCCGAGAGACGGATTAGCCGGAAACTGAAGGAAATGTAATCTGATCATTATTTTGATTATAATTACGTTAAGCCGTCTATCGGCTTAAGTCGTAAGTATATCTATCTAAGGCATTAAATCCATTGTACGAGACTTGAACTTATAATATTTAGTTTGCAAAATGTGGCAGCAAAGATTTATTCCAAATTGTCATACACCGCGGTTTAAAATAATCGACTAGAGGTCTCTTGCACAAATTTTCTTTGCTGAATCCATTATCACTACATTTTATAGCTTAAATATTCTCAAAGATCAGTCTAGGTCTGCTTGAGATCTTACAATCAGAATGCTCTAAGAAACGTTCAGAAAAGTTTTATTGATACCCGCCACAATACACATTTAAGAAAAAGAATTTATTCATTTAATTCTATCCAATTCTGCCGCCGTCGGGAACATTTTGTTCGACCGTATTCGTCATTCCCAAAATTTAACTAACAACCGAGTTTAGGTGTTCCGATTTGTAAGCACCTCGACGTCGCATGTAGAGAATTTCAAGTTTATTTGTACTCATCACTCGTTCTTTTGATTTACATTCACCTTGCCTCTTGTTGAAGCTAAACTCTTGGAAACAATATCAAACATCTTCTTGAGCTTTTCTTCCATTGCACTAATCATAGGGGATATTCCGTGGAATAAATTTAATTGCGACGTTTTACATATTCACCTTCGCAATTAAAGCTTTCGCTATGCAAATGTGTACTGTCCACGAAATGCGGGAGGAATGTTCCCCGTCCCTATGGCTCAAGGGTGATGGTGGCAAATGCATGAAATAGAGGTGAAAATCACGGAAAAACGACTCATGTATGTTGTGAATTAAATATTCAAATTACCCCTCATTAAATTTCTAATTAGGTAGAATTTTCTTTGCACAGCTTTTACTGGTGGTAAATGCTTTTGAGGGATTTTTATGAGCTTCTGGGGTTGAAAATACCATATTGCACTTGTAGTTTGCGGATAATTTTTTTTCTATAATTCGGATGGTCTCTCAGTGTGTGAATTATTGACTGGCAATTGTGTCACGTAATTTCAAGTCAACGAATAACTGCAAGAAGTTGTGTAATGACCGGTCATGTAACAATTGAGATTATTGCTTAAATGATCTTCTGAAATCTCAGGGGAGTTGCCTAAGTGTTTCATTGCGTGGTTTATCCTAATTTCAAAGCTAAACTTTTCCCCCTTTGACTACATTCTCGCATCAAATTTTTCACTCGGATTTTTGGTGCCTAAAGAATTTGTGGAATTCTTCAACAAAGACGAAAAAATGAGGCATTTTGTCCATAAATAGACACATGAATTATTTACTGAGGTCATCTTGTGGCTATCGGGCTTTTTTTTATAATTCTCTTTTATACAAAATACCCAAGTTTGTTGTGAGTATATAAAAATAAAAAACAATGGATAATATTCAAGTGATAAGAACACTGATTATAAATATTCCAATCTCATAGCAATTACTTTTTCTTTTGCAAACTTCTTCCTTGTTTTCCAAATGAGGAGCATTAAAAAAAACTCACTGAATAGAGAAAAAAAAACTATTCTGTACGTTAGAACTCATTACGCAAAGTTGTTATATAAGCGCCAGCAAAAGAAAGAACACTCCTCGAGCCCTCTTTGGCTTCATTTTAACACTGTGCAGGTTGATGAAATCTCTGTTATGATTCCTCATCTAACTCCTCCACAAGCCTAAGAGACAGCAAAAAAATCTATATACCTTTTTTACTGCCGCCATTCGTCTTCTATTTGTGTTAAGCGCGAATTGCATAATGAATAACCTAGAAATAATATTGTATGTAATTTATTGAGTGTTCTTATGTAATTCCATTTGTGTATGAAATCTCGTGATAATTCATATTTGGATTTTCTGCAACCAAACATTCAGCAGCCAAAATCACACACACCATCAAGTTCATTTGGTTTTACCCAAGAAAATACCCAGGGACGTTTATTCTGAATCCAAAATTGGTGCTTTTTACATAATTCCTTGCGCTCTTTTGTCCACAGCAGTCGAAGGGCATAGCAAATGGTTATTTAACAGCAAATAGCCTAGGTGATACTTAGGTGCTGAGAATCACAAATATTGCACACTTATACGCCCCTGTATTGTCTCAACAAGAGCATTTTTTGATGACAAATTGAAATCTAATGGTTGCAAGTATTATTGCATAATCAAACTCTGAGCAATTATAATCTTAGGTGATTATCAAGTGAAGATGTTTCATCAATTACGCCTTTTGCAACAGTCCTACAAGATTGATTCAAAATGAAACTGATGCAGTAATATGTCTAGATAAGGGGTCACATTATAAGTTCAGTTCAATGGTATCGACTATCGATTCCTCATTGGAATCTGAATTTTTTAAAATTTTTTATGGCTAATGTAAATATTTATTATTTAGTATACGGCGTGGAGAGATTAGAGTTTTCAATTAAATACATATAATATTGATATTATTTAATTTTTTCCAGCTAGAACGGCCAAAGTTATTCTCTTGAAAATTCAAGTATATACTTCAGAACTGTACATAAAGCCAATTTAAGAGAATAGTTAAATAGCAGATAATTTCGCAAATGTTAATATGCATCATAACTTCAAAACTTGTGTTAAGGGTTATTAAAACTTTTATTCATAATTTCCAAATTTTATTAGTTAGTGATAAGGAAAATAGTTTAATTTGAGTGGCAGAATACTTCAAGCTTCCCAATGATGTAAGACAATAAAGAGTAAAACTCAAAAGTTTCATAGTGAAGACAATTTTATAGATTATATGTATATCTGAAACTCGGAGTGCCTCAATGGATTTATTAAATTGGTATTTTAGGTATTCATTTATATAAGTCTTGAAAATTCTAGGAAAATACAAATATAAATGCCAAAAAATGAATTTATTTATTTATTAATTTTACACATATCTAGTAACATTTTTTCTATATTCTTTTTTATTTTTGAGTTTTCTACTAACTAAACAAATATATAAAATCCTAAAAAAAAATATTGTAGAGTTTTGGACATAAAAATTGTTGAAAAATTGTTTTAGTTTCGAGACACTAATTTTTTTTAAGTTTAGATTTCCTTTTAGTTCTTAAGTAGTTGACGTATTAGTTGTGTATTATCGTCGATTTTCCTGTGTTCGTCAGATGATTATCTTCTTCTCAAATCCAATAAGACTTATTTTTCTGTAAAGCTTTCGACACCCTTGAAGACTCTTAAAAATAAGAGAAAAAACTAAATTTTAAAATTGCCTCAATTCAAAGGTACCCCACTTCCTCCTATGCCATAATCAATCGAAGTTACATAATTGTAATCCTCTTCTGGTTGTTTTATTATAATAATTATACAGTAACACTACATGCATTCCATGTATACACAAAATTTGGATTTAAATTATGAAACGTCTTATTATTATTTATTTCCTTCTGGTCCTTTTTTTAATAAATAATTTCAAATTTCTTAAGAAGTAGCTTAATGCTTTCGTTTATGGGTATATAAACATAAAAATCGACATGATACCTATTTTTTTTAATAAGTGTGCTTAGAAGTTTTATTTAAAGGATTTATATTTTTCATTATTTATACAATTATTTTGGAGCAAGTCTGTAATTTAATGGACCTTTAGTGAAAGAATCATCATTAAAACGAATATTGTTTTTAAAACAGTCCCTGAAGTATTCATTATTTTTAAGTGATACAACACCTATAACTTCTTCTTGGGTTAGTTTATATTTACATTTTATTTTATTTTGTTTCACAGGTATTTCTGTTAAACACTATCGTATTGTGTTTCTTTCAAACTCAAAAAAAGAAGCTTTGGTTTTCATTATATCTTCTGCAGAATTATTTATGGTACGGAGTTTCCACGAATACTCCAATATAAGTTTTTTTTTAAATTATCAAGAAATTACAAACTTTTCAGAAAAGCTTTTAAATGAAACTAATACAGCTTACGTTTCTAATAACCATCACGTCACTGCAACTTCTTCTCATATAAGTAACGAATAAAATAGTAAAATCTAATTCTTGGACGTTCATAAAAATGTGAAAAATCGTAATGTGATCGTAAATGTTTCGCGCCCTGGTACTCAGCAATATAAAAGTTTTCTATTAAAAATTTCTTGATGCACAGAAATGCCATAAAGTACTAGAAGTTCCTTGGTGTTTAAAAACTTTTCTCCAATTTTATGAGTTCTTTATCTATATAATGAATAATGCATTTCTCGTACTACTAAAATCAACGTAATAGATAGAATATCGTTAAACTCCTGTAGTTTAGAATTTTTGCTTTAAATATTTTTTGTTCGATGACTTTTAATAAGAAATGTTCTTATAATACAAAAAAATTAAAAGTTCAGGCTTTGAGACTGCTTGGAATAGAATTTTACGCTAAACAAGGGCCTAATCATAGTAAAAATCCAGTTTCTGTATTGATTTTGGTAGTGTTAGAGTAAAGATAATAACAATACTTTATTTGGGCAGAGTCTGAGAGGGTATCAACATCTTAATTTATAGGATATTTCTGAACGAAAGCACACAAAGGCATCTTTCGAATTTATCTTTCAATTTCAATACTCAGTAAAAAGAGGCCTTTGCTTTTTGGACTGAACCCAACTATTTTGTGGAATGACGAGAAGAAATTGGACTTTATGGGGTTGAGTTGAATATACCATTGTCTTGAAAGCTGGGAAACTCCTAAAATATTTATTTGTATAGCCCTACTGGATGTTTGACGAAGAAATGGATTGTATTTTCAATGATCCCAAACATTTGCAAATTGGCCAAGAAACATAATGAAAGTTCTCTCTCATCATTTAAAATTGGAGAAAGAAACATTTTATGGAAAGAAAGCCTTCTAAATTTTATATTAAGGATGATTTCTGATAAGGAATTTGACTTTAATGTCAGAACACGGATCTATTAATTGAGACAGCAAAACAGCTGTAAAGTAATTCTGTAGCTCCCACTAATGCTTAAGAAAACATTGTTTATGCAAGCACTGAAGTGAAGCAGTGTAAAAAGTTGTAAAGATATTGTTTACGACCAACAACGTCTGAAGATATCAAAATTCATTCAAAGAATCATATATTAGTAAACAATGGAATATTTTCTTGAAAATCTAACATTTTTTAGTTTTTTTTTTCTGTAAAAGAATCCATAAGAACTTCAGCAATTTCATCATCTTAAAGTCACTTTCATTAACTTAGAAGCACTAGTCTTTAGAAAACTGTCACGTTCTTCAGTTACTTAGAACGTGATATCTAAGAGAATAAAGGGATAATAAATGGAAAGGGTATGAAGTTAAATATTTTCTGTTATTAAGTTACTTAAATTAATTAAATTATATCATTAAGCTATAAGTACTTTAAATTTAAGTATTTATTACAAATAATTAAAGATAACATTCTGAAGTTGCCATAATCAATTGATATTCTATACAATTTCAACATTTTCTGCTAGTGCTGAATTATGAGAAAGAAAAAAGTTTTTCTATTTTTTCTTATCCATGGATTACTTTTTTAAAAATATTTTTTAATAAGAAATAATACAGATTTAATTGTAATTTATTAAAGGGTATGGGGAAAAATAAAGAGGTTGGGTTCGAGATATGGTCATTTTAGGAGGGGTCATCGAAGACCGGAAATTGATATCTCTTACCGTTTAAATTTTATATTTATATTATATTTTATATTTTTGGGTGTAAAAATAAATCAACATTTTTAATGTTAATTTTACACCTTTTAAGGATAAAATCAACATGAAAGAAGGGCAACTTTAACCCATAATACTCCTAAAAAGGGTAATATTTACACCGTTTTCGGATCAATAGTGCAGGGTAAAATCAACATTTCCGGAATGTTATTTTGACTTTTGCGGATTTCTCTCAGTGCACAGACAACCTATGGCACTTTTTGTAAACTTCATAGCTTAGGCTACAACACTGTAAAACTTGATCAAAATTCCCAATCACTTGAGAGAAATCCGCAAAAGTCAAAATAACATTCCGGAAATGTTTATTTTACCCTGCAGTATTGATCCAAAATCGGTGCAAATATTATGCTTTTTAGGTGCATTAGAGGTTAAGGTTAGTCTTTTCATGTTAATTTAACCCTTAAAAAGGTGTAAAATTAACATTAAAAAATGTTGATATATTTTTACACCTATAAAGTATTAAAGTTATGAGAAAAAAAAGTTAATCGCACCTCCGTTTTTCTCAGTGATGGTGTTTTTGAGAAAAATAGGTTTGAATTTTGACGCTATCGCACCGACACCTGTGGTGATTGTTTAAACTATCATCTGAAAGTGCTCATCGAGACGAAACCAAAAACACAAAATTTATGTCAAAATGTTAATTAAAACCGGAGATAGAGGCCGGTCAATTTTCGAATTTTGACCATTAAGCAAGCCATTAAGGCTCACGTCAGGTTTTATTGATCGACTTCAGTACTTTTTGTTTGATAGGATGCGGCTACAACATACTAAAATTTGAACCGATGTACAATGGAGTTTTTGAATTATTTAATTTAGAAAATTGAAAATTTTTCTTTTTAATAATAGCGCCCCTAGCTGTGGGTTTACAAAATTCGGATGTCAAAAGGTTCTCACACTGAGAAAAACGAGGGTGCATTTAATTTTTCTTCTTTATAACTTTAACACTTTTTAGGTGTAAAAATATATCAACATTTTAATGTTAATTTTACACCTTTTTAAGGGTAAAATTAACATGAAAAAGGGTAACTTTAACCCCTAATACACCTAAAAAGCATAATATTTGCACTGATTTTGGATCAATAGTACAGGGTAAAATAAACATTTCCGAAATGTCATTTTAACTTCTTCGAATTTCTCTCAGTGAATAAATTCAAAATGATCCTACACAATATTTATCCGTAAAATTTATCGGTAAGAGATCAGCAGTTATGTTAGACTAAAAGTTAGGATCTGGGATTAAAGATTCTTTGTGTAAATTCCCTCCTGATCCTTTATCGACGAATTTTAAATTCCCTCCTGATCCTGTATCGACGAATGTTACGGGCTAAACAATCTCTAGGATCTACCTGAGTTTATTTGGGTTTTTAAATGTGAAGGACTTTAGCCTAATCTACTGAACAGATAACCAAATAGGCTTAGGGGCTAGGTTCTCCCACTCTCTTTTTCTGTGAGGATGCCCATCTTTTCATATAACTTACCTACCTGTATTATGTACGGAGTACTAAACCAATAAGTGTATTTTCCATAATTTTCACTATGACGACGCTGACAGCATGAGAAGTGGGATTAAAAATAGATATGATAATAGGCTAGTTTAATTCAATAAGTGTTTAAAACCTTCAGTCGTTAACCCACAATTTTAGTGTATCATCATGGGTATTTCAGTTGCTTCGCTTATAAATTCGATACAAAAGTCTTAAAAATAAACAAAAATAGTAAAGCTGCATGATGCAATTCTTTTGAATGTTTTGCAATTATTTCGGATATAATAATCCTAACGATCCTAACAGTCTAATAGTACCAGAAACAGTACCATAACTCATAAAGCATCTTAAATCAAGTGTAATCGGATAAAATCTCCCAAGAGGCCACTCACACTGGTGTGACCCACTTCACTCAAGATAGAAAACGTTTGCTAAATATTTATTTTCCAGTTTTCCGGTCAACTCATGTCTCTAATTAAACTGTCGGCATTCGTACAATCTTTACAGCGACACCATCTGGCTCTGTTTAGGCCGGAAGAAAAGCTCGGCAAAAGCTTCACTAGGATAGAGTGTGAAAAAGGGCTGGTAGGACGCATTGTGTATATTGCAGAAAAAGCGTCACAATCACCGTCGGTAGACTTTGCCATATTATGTAAACATGTCAATGTAAGGCAAACAACCGAATTTGTGTCAAATATTATATAAGTTGTGCGAGGGGGACAGGCCATTCTGAGCAATATGACTCAATGGTCTGTCCATTGGACAGAGTGAGAGAGTGAGCTGAGCATCTGTTTGATAGATTGAGCGAGAGTGGTTAAATGATTTTTTCTTACTCTTATGCCTCCACCTCATTTAATATCGCATACAAACTCTCGATGTCAGACCAACACTATGCTACAATCGCAGACCAACCAAGAGATCCCAGAGCAACGTTGGGAGAGACTCTGAACCTCGACGAAAGCATTATTGTCATTATATAACGACGCTGAAACACGCGGCTTATGACTTTTTTTTCTTCTTCTCCTTGCTGCAACAAAGAATGGTGAGCACAATTTTCAATGTTGTGTGCTACATTGCCCACATTCTAATACTTAAGCACAATGTTTCAGCAATTAAACTGCAGTGCAAGTGGTGCAATTTTTTGCAATGTTATCCCCAAAAGTCTTGGGGTAGATGTAGAAGAAGCGAGACCCAGGAGGAAGGAAGCGTGGATACATTGGGAAAAATGGGGAAAATGTACGTGAAAATTCACTAAAGCACAAGGCGCTTTCCTCAAACCACCGTTTCCTCCTGAAACGTGTTAAGTAACGACGGAACTTCCAAATGTTCAGCGTCTAATGTCGTAAAGAATGACAAATTTTCTACACGTAAAATATAACATGGGCGGTGGCATATTATTATCTGCGATTTTTATCAATCAAAGTGAAAAACCGTCCCATCTCTGTGGATGGCTTGAATTTGTACCTCCACTGAGAGAAATCCGCAAAAGTTAAATTAACATTCCGGAAATGTTAATTTTACTCTGCAGTATTGATCCAAAATCGATGTAAATATTAACCTTTTTAGGTGTATTAGGGGTAAAAGTTACGCTTTTTCATGTTAATTTTACCCTAAAAAAGTGCAAAATTAACATTAAAAAATGTTGATATATTTTTACACCTAAAAAGTGTTAAAGTTCTGAGGAAAAAAGGTTAATCGTACCCTCTTTTTTTCTCTCAGTGTCGTTGCAATGCCCCAAAAATTGGTTGTGGCAGTAATCCATACATGCATACAGTTGTAACAGATATTACCATCACTGAGAAAAAAAAACGGGGGTGCGATTAACTTTTTTTCCTCATAACTTCAACACTTTTTAGGTGTAAAAATATATCAACATTTTTTATGTTAATTTTACACCTTTTTAAAGGTAAAATTAACATGAAAAAGAGTGACTTTAACCCCTAATACACCTAAAAAGCATAATAATTTACACAGTTTCGGATCAATACTGCAGGGTAAAATAAACATTTCCGGAATGTTATTTTAACTTTTTCGGATTTCTCTCGGTGTTTAATACTACATTTATCTTAAACTGAATTTAAATTTAATTTAATTTTTCGGATGTTTTATCCACACTTATCGAGAATGTGATAAGCCTTTATGCAATGAGCTACTCTATAAAAAATCTCACTGTCTGTGCCTTTTCGCTAGGTTTCTGCCATAAAATTGTAAAATTTGTAATGTAACTTTTTAAAAAAAATAAATATTGTTCAAAGATTACACATCTATAGTATAGAAGCATTTTTGTCATTTAGTTTCGGAGGCTGGTCAACAATGCGAAGACGGCGGCAGACGCATGGTAGAGGGGAGGGTAGAAGGTGCGCCAAAGATCTAGAGTCGTTAGCTTTTAGATTTGGTACGGCCAAAAGGAGTGACTTCATTATCATAAAATTAGTTATTAGTTCGAGCATTTCACTAATAATTTCACACCTTTTCAGTAGTAAAATAAACTCCGATTGGCAGTATTTCAATTATAAATATTTTTAAAACTTTATATGTGTATTCTATATACCATATAATTGGAGTAATTTTGAAAAGAAGACTAAAATGAAAATTATATTTACATCCAATTTTAATATTTGTAAAAGAGATACTTGCGATAAATCCTGATGAGTTCATATTAGCTTTTGTGGATCTTTATGGTTAATATTAATCTCTCAGAGATAGGCTCAAAGTCAAATAGAATATATACAAATGCCATTAAGAAGTTAATTTTGTGCCTATATGATTTTAAAAAACAATTTTACAAATTAAAAGTTGTGTAGATTCTGAGATTTCCTGTCAAACATAATCACCGTCACCAAAAGCTTATCAGGGCATTTTAGTACATTATCAGTGATTGTAGTGGAATTAACTAAGATAGTTAATTTGGCAACATTATGTCATATTTGATATACCCTTTAATTTTCAGAGATTTACATAGATAACGAAATTCACTAGATAATTGGGCAAAAAAAGAATAACAAATACTGTATGTATCAGTCATAAAAATATTGAAGGCCGTGTAAGATTTTTTTTACGATCTCTAGTAAATTTAAATTTAGGAACTTTACGCTGTGTGAGTTCTTTGTGTAAGCTCTGATTTTGTGTAATATTACCTGGATTAATTGTTCTCTAACAATGCCAAATAAACTTAAACATATTCAACTTATCTTCAGCACACCGTTTATAGCATTCTAATTTTCGAAATAAATTTAATTTTCAAGTATTGTATCATTTTATAATTATTGTACAGAAAGGTGGGGCAATTCAGGTAATTGAAATATTTTTAAACTGATTTGCCAAATGCATATGAACTATATTCAGACTAACTAAGTCCAGCTAGTTTCTCTTTGCTACTGGATATTTAAAATAGAAGGAAATGCGACACCTTTGAATTAGGGCTTTTTGAAATAGGGATTTTCTCTCCAATTTTTAAACAAAACTTGATCTTACTTTAATATACAATAATTTTTTTTTTTTGAAAAGGTTTCGCAAAGGTTTTCAGGAGTTACATATGATTTTAAGATTTCAAAAATCCCATTTATTTTATTGTCTAGTACAGTTAATTCAAGGGACTGGTTTAACTCCTCAGCTAACAGGAAATATTTGGTTTTTGGATTTCAGATGAACCAATTTAGAGAAATGTTGTCGACCAAAAGGTGTGTTTTTTCTTTAAAAAAAAAACGTCTCCGAAAATCATGTCCCAGAGGCAGAATTTTTAAGGTCTTTAAATGAAAATTTCAGAAAATTCAGTTTCAATGTTGTATTTTTATATATACCTAAAAGCATAAATTTTATAAAGTTTTTATTGTACGTATACGAATACAAGGTATCCGTATTCTGTCTGAAAAATGGGAGAAAGTAGTAGCAAGTAAGGGACGATATTTTGAATTAAACAATATTTACTAATTTTCTTTAATAAAACTTGGATTTCATAAAAAAAAGAGTGAGAACTTTTTTGTGCTCCCAATAAATAGGTGTCAAAACAGTGACTCTTTCAAAGGATCAGCGGTGGGTAAAAGAATTAGATCAGATTTATAAAGGGGGTCCCGGTCAAAATCTCGAACGCCAAAATCCCGAGAGTCAAAATCCTGAATTCTTAAAAGTGTCACAGCTACTACCACGACTATACTCGCGCTTGCTGGAGGCAAAGGGACATCTTCTGTGTCTTAGGAAATTATTCTAAACATTTTCCTCCATAGGGGAGACTGGGGCATATGTAAACATTTTCGATAGATGCGAATTTGAGGTGATTTTCCAAGCACACAGTGATATTTTGGAAAATCTTTCTCAGCTCATGTTTTACCCTTGGGTATAGGGGGTATAGGCAATACATCGAGGGTAATGTGAATGCTGGAAAACAATTGAGTTTTCCATAAAAATAAAATTTGTGTCACTGTGTATTCTTCTCTTTTCACAAAATAACCTGGGGTAGAAGTAAACACTTTCTGGGGAGGATGTAAACACCTTTTTTTTCACCCTTGAAATTAAGTTTGCACCACTTTCAATTATTTTAATTACTTAAAAGATATATAAAGACTGTATATTATTCAAAAAATCACTACACTTTTTACAAAGAATAATTAAAATAGCAAAAAAACGAAAAGCATGCAAATCAAAGACATTTTTTACTGGATATTCCCCATATTTTGATATCATGTGACTTCTTATTGAACACAGCCAATAAAAAATTTCCCACCATGAGATACAATACCAAGAAAAATATTTTGCCATTCATTCTACACTCGCGACATCTACAATTACGGGGAAATTGCCTGTTTACATCTACCCCAAATGATGTTTTCTGACCAATTATTAATTCTTTTAAAATAATGAAAATCTCAATTTCTCTAGTAAATGCATTAATATAATCCTAAAAGATGTAGAAAAGAACTGGTATTGCTACATTTCGATTATTTTACATAGTTTTTAATTTCCAGATGGAAATCCAAATGACCAAAATAATCGAAATATCAACATTTTCGGGAAAAATGATTTTTGTTTTAAGTATTAGAATTTTATTGACCAATTCATCTGTGGACATACATCCCCATGGTATCTATGAATGCTTATAGGTTTTATCCTCGGGAGTCTTAAAATTAATGAAAAATTCACAGTGTTTACAACAACCCCTGTTTACTACTACCCCAGTTCCCCCTATAATTTCACCCCTTTCAGGATTTTAAAAATTTGCGATTTTGGCTTTCGGGATTTTGGCTGCCACCGTTATAAAGGTAATAGTATGGGAAAATATGAAGTGTTAGAAGACAGAGGATTTGCGAAGCCTAAAGCCTTCCCATACTTTATTAGGTGAGATTCTTAACAATCTCACCTACTATAATCCTAACAAAATTTCATGTCGTCCGATCGACCTCAAACTTGGCCAAAATGTGTTTCGCCACTTTCTGATCACGAATATATATGTGGCTATTTTACGTTCCCGGCCGGCCGGCCGGCCGCTCTTTGGAGCTTAATAGCTCCTAAACTAAAAAAAGATATCGACTTGCGGTTTTCGGCAAAGGTTAAATATCGTATGAAAATTGCAACATGGTGCATTGACCCCCCACCCCCCACCCCTCCTTCCGCCATTTTGAAGACCCCCCTTTTTTTGTTTTCTCAATAGCTCCGCCCCTATGGCATCGATCGGGCTCAAATTTTAGTATGTTATAGCTGGGCCTTAGAGCTTTCCATCAATACCAAACTTAAGGTCTCCCGACCCCCCTGACCCGAGCTATAAGGGTCCAAAAAAAATATCTTAAAATGGCCATAACTCCGGTTCTAATTGTCAGAATTTAAAAAGTGAGGGCTTTTTGGAAAGCGCTCGTGAAATGCCACTTCCCCTTCTAACATCGCAAGTTCATAAAACCACCGCTAGGGGCGCTATTATTAAAAAGAAAATTTTTAAATCTTAAAAGTTAAATAACTCAAAAATTCCTTATGCAATCGGGCTGAAATTTTAGTATGTTGTAGCCGTTGATTATACCTATCAAACAAAAAAAATCTTAAGTCGATCCATAACCCCTGACCCGAGCTATAAGGGGTCAAAGTTCGAACATTGACCGGCCTCTATCTCCGGTTCTAATTAACATATCGACATAAATTTTACCTTTTTGG
This sequence comes from Phlebotomus papatasi, assembly GCF_024763615.1. Classification (NCBI taxonomy): domain Eukaryota; kingdom Metazoa; phylum Arthropoda; class Insecta; order Diptera; family Psychodidae; genus Phlebotomus; species Phlebotomus papatasi. Next base: position 58,912,293 of record NC_077223.1, read on the forward strand.
TTTCGTCTCGATGAACACTTTCAGATGGAAGTTCAAAAAGTCACCACAGGTGGCGCTGTGATAGCATCAAAATTCATCGAAATTCAAAGTAATTTTTCTCAAAAACGGCATTGTGCAAGTTAATGAAATTTTAGTATGTTGTAGTCCAGTCTAAGACGTTTCCAAAATGGTGCGTATGTGCGCTGTGGTTTCAATAGAACCGGAGATATGAGGGGTCAAAGTTTACGAGATTCAAAAAATCATATCTCCGGTTCTATGTGACCGATTTTGATGAATGAGGGCTTAAACGAAAGATCTCATCAAATACTACAACTTTCTAGAATATTTGAACTTCGTAGGACCAACACCAGGGGCGCCACAGTCGAAAAACCAATTTCAATATCACATAACCTTAATTATCTCGACTGTCGCTGAACCGATTTTGATGATTACTTCGACATAATTATAGAGGACATTTGTCTCTACATTTCGTCCATACATCATTTTCCGGTCAGACTACGCTATCACTCCGATTTTGCCGTTTAAGTGTGAAAAAAAATGATTTTTTCCATAATAACGCTTTGAAATCACTCAGATGCCAATTTGACTGCCTCTACTCCACCAAGACACTTAAAATATGGTTTTAAATGGAAAGTCCCGCAAAATACAACAATTCTTTGATATAGTTGAAGTTCAACAAATGACTACTTGGGGCACTCTGGATGAAAAAACGAGTTAAGAAACAAAAAACCTCGATTATCTTGGCTTCTGAGTAATCGATGAGATCATGTTCTATGGAAAAATTATAGAGAACATTCTGGTCTACATTTCACCCATATAACACTTTTCTGTCAGTTCATCCAAATCCTTGATATTTTGGTTTAAATACAAAATTTGTATAATTTCACGAATTTGATTCAAGATAACTGAATGGCGTCTCCCTACTTCAGCATCAAATCGAATTTGCATGCACTCCGAGTTAGCTCACGTTAAGAATCTCACCTACATAAGCCGGTTAGGATTATCTGTCCCTTTTATTTATGCATTTTGCATTAAGGTAAGGAATTTGAAAAACGATATGAAGTAACCGACATTTTAGTGTGGGACCATTAAAATAAAATTAAAAATTATTGAGATTATATTCATTGACAAAAAATTACTCTGAAAATATAATTTTAAAAATTCTAATTCAATATTAATATATAATATAATATAATTTTTTTTTATTTCTTAAGGACTTTTCTTTTACAAATATTAAAATTTTTTACATTATATTTTCGACAGTAAGAAAAGAGAAATACTTGTCTGTACTTCACACACTAAAAAAAAATCATATTGAAGCAATTTATCACATGGAACCACCCGGAGTTGCCCACAAATGGCTCAAAGGCAGTAGTCTCTAGGTCAAAATTGAAAAGAAACGGGCGCAATTTTCGAGTCACCCTCCTATTTTGGTCGTTATAAAATTCCCAAGTGCAATTCAAAGTGGCTCCGAAGAGCGTCAATTTATTTTTAAAACTGGCCTCCATGCTGATTCCATTTTAATTTTGTGTTGAATTACATAAGAATCATCACCCAGAGTTGAGACTATTCGTCGGTTTTGTCTTTGGCGTTGCGTAATTCAAATGGAATGAATCAATTTTTTATTCTTGGCTGAAAATGTTACGAGAACTGAGAGAATTCTTTGTGTTGGGCATTCTCTCTCATGCACTCTTTTAATTTTTAAAAAAGAACCTTCAATGAGTGGATTTTTCTTTGGAGTCGTATTTTGCTTTGAGATTTTTTTCTTTTTTTCTTTTTTGGGTGTTGTGGGAAGTCCAGATGATGAAGAAAATTCTTTTAGAATTTTATATGGGGGCACTATGCACCGTTCATCCCATTTAAATGTGTTCTAAAGCATTGCTGAGCGCGAAGTGCAAATGATTGCGTCACATGTGGCGGGTCTCTTGTGAAAAATTGTGATATGACATAATCAAATTATCAATTTACTACACACCAACGTACTCGCGCGTCCCAAAGTGTCTGTTACATTTTGCATATGATGGCACAATTATTGTTCATCACCAGCAATTGTATAAGATTGATGAGGAGGAAGAAAAAGTGTTCATTCTTATAAACTTTTTGGAATCATTCCCATGGAAAGCATCGATTTCTTGGACATTTTCCATCATGAATTCTTAATCTGATTATTATATCATCAAATTCTAGAACACTCGTTCTCTTGTTATTCAAGCAAAATGCCCTCCCGGAGGCGATAGCAAGACGAACAGAAAAAATCGACACTCACCCGAAAAAAAACAAGGCTTCAGAATCATTCCCAGGAAAACGATCAAGCAGAAAATGTCCGTTTTTAGTCACTTTTCCTTTTCTAATTGAAAATGCTAATAATTCTTCACAAGTATCCCCAGCAAGGATAAAAAACAAGATCACTTAACTTTGGCGGACAGAAAAAAGTGTTTTGTAATCACACCGAAGAACACACTGTGAGAATTGTTAAACACACTTCATGCGTACATTGTTAGGTAATCGCCTCTTGTCGCGCATACAGTCACACAAATGACTCTGTACCCCCCCGAAAATTGTGTGTAGCACAGAGAGATGGGGAAAATGTCACGTTTTCCCGGTTTTCCGCCGAAAAAGCTTTCATGCACGATTGAATGGGCTTTAGGACGGGCTCAAAATCCACCGAATTACATCCACATGGGTGGCTTTTAAGCATGAAACCAAGGGGGATATTATGGGAAAATCAAGTTCACTCTCCAAGAAATTATGTGACGATTTGTACTTCTTGCTGGTGTACAATACTATCACGTTTTCGGGAAATTCTTGTGACCGTGTTAGTGAACCACGTTTTGTGGATTCGGCGATAGAGTCAGCAATACATTTTCATTCGGTCTCAGAAAGACAGAGAAAATGTCAAAAAACATTAAAAAGAAAGAGAAGAGAGAAGTTTTGTTGATAGAAAGCTCCTCCACATAAAAAGCTCATCTGAGATACTTATTTAAGAATAAGCTTTGTAACGGAAAGTCAGTAAAACAGTTTGCGATATAGCATGAAGCATATGCCTTTTCGCACGAGAATGCTTCAAAATTTATCTCAATCTCTTAACTTTAAGAGAGCCTGCTTTATCGTATTTTAGAACAATTTTAGATGATTGAACAGAGCTACAATTAACCTTTTAATAATAGCAACATTTTGCGCGGGTTTTTTTTAGAAATTAATATACCTGCAATAGATATAGGAGAAGGTGAGGCCACTTTGAGCTGTAGTTCATATACATTTTTTCGCATATTTCTGAATAAAGCCGGGTCCTACAGCTCAAAGCAGCCCTACTTCCCTTACTAGAGTCTGTCGAAGAATGCAAGTCATCAGAGCTTTCAGCTTAGTCTTCGAGTCCTATTGAGTGGTACAATTCTTTGCGAAAATTCGTTTATATCGTTTATATTGTCAATAAACCTGGTAGAGGAAGGCTTTCAGGCATCGCATACGTTCTGGGTTCGAACATTTCGTGTTTTTCTGCATATTCCTTGCATGTAACCAACCTGGCCTATTTTTTTCATAAAATGTGTGACTTAAAAATCTTCAGAATGTTGTAGTTTAGGGAGAACTAGGGCAGTAGTAAACAGGGGTAGTTGTGTAAACACTGTGATTTTTTTTCATTAATTTTAAGACTCCAGAGGATAAAACCCATAAACATTCATAGATACCATGGGGATGTATGTCCACAGATGAATTGGTCAATAAAATCCTAATACTTTAAAAATAAAAATCATTTTTCCCGAATATATTGATATTTCGATTATTTTGGTCATTTGGATTTCCACCTGGAAATTAAAAACTGTGTAAAATAATCGAAATGTAGCAATACCAGTTCCTTCCTACATCTTTCAGGATTATATTAAAGCATTTACTAGAGAAATTGAGATTCTCATTATTTTAAAAGAATTAATAATTGGTCAGAAAACATCATTTGGGGTAGATGTAAACAGGCAATATCCCCGTAATTGTAGATGTCGCGAGTGTAGAATGAATGACAAAATATTTTTTCTTCTTCTTCATTTCATTCGTTTGACAGCTGTATCTCATGGTGGGAAATTTTTCGTTCTGTTCAATAAGAAGTCACATGTTGTCAAAATATGGGGAAAATCCATTGAAAAATATTTCTGATTTGCATACTTTCAGTTTTTTTTTTGCTATTTTAATCATTCTTTGTAAAAAAGTGTAGTGATTTTTTGAAATATAGGGGAAAATGGGGCACCACCAAACACGGGGTAGCACCAAACACTAATTTTTATTTCTTAACTACTTGGACTATCTCAACCATTTCTTCAGTAGGCAAACATCCCTATAGTGCCTATAAATTCCTATAGGGCTTGTCCTTATAAGTCGAATATTTGATTAAAAAATCGCAGTGTTTGGTGCTACCCCGTGTTTGGTAGTGCCCCAGTTTCCCGTATACAGTCTCTATATATCTTTTAAGTAATTAAAATAATTGAAAGTGGTCCAAAGTTAACTTCAAGTGTGGAAAAAAGCGTGTTTACATCCTCCCCAGAAAGTGTTTATTACTTCTACCCCAGGTATTTTGTGAAAAGACAAAAATGCACAATGACACAAATTTTATTTTTATGGAAAACTCAATTATTTTTCAGCATCCGCATTACCTTCGATGTATTGCCTATACCCAAGGGTAAAACATGAGCTAAGAAAGATTTTCCAAAAAATTACTGTATGCTTGGAAAATCCCCTCAAATTCGCATCTGTTGAAAATGTTTACATGTGCCCCAGTCTCCCCTACGCTATGGAATTTCCAAAAAGTGGTAGGGGTTTCCTGAGGTTTCTATTAAACCGGAGATACGGGTTGGTAAAAGTTAACACAATTCAAAATGGCATAGTTCCTGTTCCTTTTGAACGTTTGTCCAAATCCCACATGCGTAAATCTCGAACATCAAAATCCCGAATGCCAAAATCCTGAAAGCCAAAATCTCGAATTGATCGAAATTTTCGAAATTTCGAAAATCAAAATTCTTAAATGTAGTTGCTCATACGATTGCATCCACGCTTGTTGAAAGCAAAGGAAAATTTTCTATGTTTTGGAAAATTTATTCCTCACATTAACCTCCGTATAATTTCGATTCTTTTGGGATTTTGGGCTTCGGAACTTTTGTTGTTTCGGGATTTTGGCACTCGGGATTTTGGCTGCCACAGCATCCTAGAACATGTGAATTTCGTAGGATAGATGCTCTGGTATTGTTGGGCTAGCCATCGGGCGCGTCCCACGTGGCGGATAGAGAAAGGCTGTGTCTGGTTCTAGAGTAGGTTACTAGTTTATTTGGAAATAGCTACAGATATCTATGGACATTCTTGCGCCTACAAGAGGTCCTTAGTGAGTAATATACTGTGAGCTACCGCAAAATCCGTATCTCCTGCGTGAGGAGACCTGTAACATAAAAAGTTACTTCAGATTTAGCAAACCTAACACGACGACAACAGCACTTCAAAATGGCCAAATGGAATATAAAAAGCCATGCAAGGTGTTGTAAAGAGGAAGGGACTTCGGAGCAGATAGATGACTAGGTGGCTGAAACAAATTCAGGAGCTTGCCTTGAGACTCTGGTAAGAAAGTGACTACAAAAACATGTAACCTATATTGTGAGCTCTTGAGTAACCGATAACATCAATTTCTTTTGCTGAATTATAGAGAACGTTCTGATGCTCTGATTTATATTTCACTCGTCATCTTTCTATGTCAAGTGCCCGAACTTCAACTGTAAACCCAATTCACATGCATTTGAAATTGGCTTTTGTTAAGAATCTCACCTACAATAAGTTGATCTAGGTTTATCACTAGTTTCAAAAGCTTCTGGACGATTGAAAGAAGGATGTGGCAGACCTTTATCCTGATGGTGTTACCCTGGCCTTTGGGATATATAACTTATCCGCCTTATCAGGCCCAGGATATGGAATTAAATGCATCCTCTTTCTCATTGAAATCAAGACCGACTTTCGTCTTTACACGAACACAAACGGTACCATTCTACAGAGAAAAATACTCCCAGTTTTTGAAGTATGACAGTTGGAAAACTTATAGGGTAAGTGTGCCAAATTCCGGCCAGCTTGAAATTTCGGCCACCTTTTTTGTTCCTCGAATTTCCATGAACTTTTAGATTTTACGTACTAAAAATGTAGATTCGACAAACGAGATGACGTGAAAAAGATATTGGAAGAATTCCCGAAGGGCAAGGAATTATGAGAATGAAGGTGGCCGAAATAGGGCACCAAAGATATGTCTACATTTTTATTCATTTTAAAATGTAATAAGAATGTTTTTAAAGCAAATAAAGACGATAAACTTTCTACAAGGTTCTAAGCAACACTCCTTAAGTAGAAGGAATGAAAAAAAAATAACAATTTCTATTAAAGATATTACATTTCCAACTTAAGACTTTGGCGCTTGCATGCAACTATGCCGAAATTTGGCACACTTACCCTAGAAGACCCGACTTTTATAATTATTCGCATGTAACGCTCTTCTTTTGGGACAATTTGGACCACTTTTAATTTACGGCTTCCTTCATACGGTCTAGTTTAGATGTTCGATATTCTGTTTGAAGATCCGTATTTGACCGATTAGGAGCAGTTCATAATAGATGATTCCCTTCCAATCCCACTTAAACTAAACGACAAAACCATCCAGTTCATCGCTCCTGTAGGGAAATTCTGTAATTTTTCTGACATTATCACACGTGAGTTCGAAACCTTAAAATGCCAGTTGAGCTTTTTTGTCATATCAATTAGGTTCGAAAGTGCAATTTATTGACTTTTTGATAAAATCTCTTTAGTAGATTTGTTTTATTAAATTCATTTTCATTTGAATTAGCAAAAATCTCAAATATGTTACTTCTGACATTGCCACGGATACAGAATCATATTTTCGAAAAAGCCGTCCTAAGATTCGAACGAAAATTGTCATATTCTCGTGCCAGAGTTACATAATTCTCCTACTTGATGTTGCATCATTCGAGTCACTTTGTCAGTCTTCGTCTACGATTTTCTGTGAATGATAGTTGTCTTATGTAAATCAATCAAAACTCACATAATACTCCCTTAACAAAATAAATAAAAGACCAACACCAAACTTTAAAGAAAAGACATGTTGTTAAACTTCTGTAATTTGAACGTTTATTTTTATTTCATCACAAAAATTACACATCTCTTACTGTTTGTGTGTGTGTTCATCAATTAATTAATTATTCAATTATAATTATTAATCATGGTATTTTATTTAATAACGTATTTCAATGTGGGGTGTGTTTTGTTGTGTCTTGAGTGTTAAGGTTATGCAATGTCCTCATCTTTATCTCATTTACTGTGATAACGCTAAAGCCAACATCTCATCGATGTTAAGTTTTTTTTTTTTCAATTTTTCTTCATTAGTCAATAGATTTATTTTTAAAACTAATAACTCCATTTTCTTATGTGGTGTCGCATTTCATCAAAGGTTATGCTCCTAATTTTTACATGGTGTTTTTTCACTAAGATTTTTTTTTTCATTAAAAACTATTTAACCGTCCTTAAACTGCACATTTTAGCACATTTCTGTTTTTTTTATTTGTTGCGCCTTCTTGTCTCTATGAAAAAATAGATTTTGACAAAAAAAGAGATTTATAAAATTATGAAAAAAAAAATTGCCAATGGTACTCAAAAGAATTGTCAACTACTGTCTTGTATTTAATTAATATTTGCGTTTCACTACTAAATTTCATTATATTTGTTTTTCATTTTATCTAATTTGCTATCATGAATTACAATATCATTTTTTTTATCAATTACTTTTAGCATCATCTAGATGTTCGTTTTGCTGCTTTTTAAGTAGAACGAATGCTTCTTTTGGGTGGATTTCTGTAATTCAATATTTTAATGGTAATAATTTTTTTCTACAGATTTCTTTTCTAATTTATATGTGTTCTTTTTTTAAATTCTTATTATCATTTTTCTTTTTCTTTGCCTCCTTTGACAACAGATAAAGCAGTAATTGGTAAGTCAGTAGTTTCTTTTCTTTCATCTTAAGAGAGAATTTTCTGTTTATGCACTTAAATATTTGCTATTTTATTTCATCTTTAAATAGTTACATTATTGTTGAGCCGACCTATAAAATGAGAGTTTTTCTTTTTTTTATTTTAAATGTCCATCTAAAAGCCAAATTATTTAGAAAGAAAGCAAAGGATTTTACTAAAAAAATTTGGCCAAAGGTGAGGTTATGTGAAAATCATTGCCGTCCTAGAGGCTAAAATTCAGTTAATGTTTTGAAGAAATGAAGCTTCCCAAAAGGACATTATAATGACATTGTGAATTAATCTAAAACACTATTATGCACCATTATCTATCGAGTCAGGACTCATTCAGAATCCAACTCAAAAACCATTCCTAAATTCACAAAAACAAAAAAACAAAAAAAAAGGTTGTGGTAACAGGGAAAATGTCTAAAACACTTTGACTTTCTCCATTCTTTTTTGTACAAAATATTATTTTCATCTTAATTTCTCATCTCTTTATTTAGTTTTTTTTTTTGTTTTAAATGTCTTGTTACTTTACACAATCAACAAATTGGCCGTTTAGCGACAATGCTTACAAAATCCATTATCAGGCACTTTAAAAGTTCATCCAAAAATTTGTTTTTTTAAAAAGTTATTTTTTTCTCATTTCTATATTTTCTTTTCTCATCCATTCTCTTTTTTAAGCGTTATTTATACTTATTCAATATTAAACTTTTTGCGTCAAATCGCTGTCATACGGGGTTGTTTAATGTGAAAACAGAGAGTTACTTTTTTTTTTTAAAGGTTATATCAAATTCAGCTAAGAATTGTGCTCCAGAAGCCAAGTGAAAGAGATCTTAGGAATTTTTGAGACATAGATTTTGGAGTTTTGTTAAGTCGCTGTAACTTAAACTGCATTAAAAGTGAGGTTAAGGGAAATTTAACCTCACTTTTTTTGTATTTTAAAAATATTTTAAAATAAAATTTCGATGAACACATTAAAATGAATGTCTTTTATCAACTGCAAGAAATTCTGCAATATAAATTGACAAATTTTAAAGTTAAAAAAAATAAAATGAATTTTTCTTACAGATTCCACCAAATATTTCTGAATTTAGCGACTTTACAAAATTCCTTAGCGATCTTGCAATGAAACATTTTCCCAAACTGATACAACTTAAGCAATGTGCTCTCGTATATTCATCCTAAAAACCTCATTTAATTGCACAATTTATCATCATGTTCTCTACATTAGTAATTATTATGTATTAAATATCGTCGTTTCATTTTTTTTTGTTTTGACTCACCATCCACATTATTAATGTATCAACTTTTCCCATCAATTTTACACATTTAATATTCTTCACTTTTAACACTTAAACTACATTGGATATCTCTCTCATTTTGAATTTTACTTTATTGTTCTCAGTTTTGTAGTGTTTTTTTTTAAGTGTGGTGATTTTTTCTTCAATTTAAAAATCTCACATATTATTTTAGAAAATACGTAAAAACCTCACAGTTTTGTGTAATCTTCAAATTGCTTTCAAATTTTTTTTTGTGTATATCTTTAGGTTCTTATATGTTTTTTTTTTTAATTGAACCATTTGGCTCAAATTTTCGTTTTTCTTTCATTTGTTTTTGTACAAATTTTTTGTGTGTAAAAAAATGCCAACAAATGGGTGCAAAAGGACGGACATTTGGGACAATTTGGAAACCTTCGAGAGTGCTCTTTGGAAAAGGAGGAAAAAAAACATTGAGATTTTTTTTTTCAAAATTTTTGGCGGGAAAGACGTTGGGAGAAATGTTTCATATTCACGATTTTTTCAAAGGAAGATTACACAAAAGACTGTCTATTCAGCAACAATCCTTTTCTTTTTTTTTTGCATTACCCATCAACCAGAATAAAGGGGGAGTCTGTAATTTTTTTCAATTTTTTTTTTGTTTTAAAGAAAAAAGTCCTCTTTTTTGTGCAAATAAAATAAACCGAAAAGTAATAAACTAATGGAAACTATACAAAAAAAATATTTAATCTATTTTATTTAAACTAAATATTAGCGTGGTAAAAATAAATGGGTAAGAAATGGTAACGAATTTTTTGTTTCTGTTTTATTTTTTCACCTAATATATTAACTTTACGTATCAATTTACATATTTTCATCAACTACTAAAAACAAGAATTTTCACGTTTTTTTTTGTAAATTCCTGAGATTCCAATGAAGATGTTCCATTGGAAACAACATTCTGTGGAATCTCAAAATTTTACAAATAAGAATTTGTGTAACAATTCCACCTTTTAAATTGGTAACTTGCGCGCCCTTCTTAGTCCTTTTTTTTTATTCAAAGGTTGTTTTTTTTAATTAAAAATTGAGATACATTTTATCTTTAGAAGAAACATAATAAAGTTAGGGGTGAGGAAAGAAGATGAGCTTTTGGTTGATTTTTTTTATGAACATTCCATTCTCTCTCACACACCTTCTTTTTCTTAAAAAAAATATTACAACAAACAAAAAAGACGTAAAAACAAAAAAAATATTCCTACAGTAACTTTTAGTATATTAATTTTTCATTTTTTCATTTAAAAGTAATTCATTTTTCTATACATACTTTCTTCACTATTAATCTGTTCAAATATACAATTACAATTAACACTATATAATCATCTATTATTGTACAAATATTCTTCAATTTAACATTATTTATAATTGTTTTCATTTTTTTTTATTCATCATCAATGCAAATGGGAACTGAATTAGCAATAACGAGACTTAAGACTACAACTGTTTTTTTATTCTCAGCAATTTTTTATATTATCTGTTTTTTTCTTATTTTCGAATTTTCTCTCAACTACTTCAAGTTCTTTTTTTTTGTTTTTGCATGTCAATAATCCACTAAAACTCCTCATCATCTTTTTATAACTACTCAATGAATGTGTTAATAATGCCTAATCAGACTACATTGTATATTTTTTTTATTATTCTTTTTTCATCTATTTTATTAAACTTCTTTTTTAATGATCTGAAAAATGGAAGTGAAATTTCGCAGGAGAGGCTCCAATATCTTTTTTTTTTCTTGCATTTTCACTTGCATTTGAGGGTTTCGGTAGCTGCCAGATTGCACTAAAGTGTTCCATTCACATCATGAGCTTTATTTGGGGAGCTTTTTTTTTAGGGAACTCTATGTCTTAAGTCTGCCGTTGATAATATCTTTCAAACGTTCTGTCATCAGGAATTGAAAATGCATTGTATTCTTTACTTTAGAACCTTAAGGAAAACCTAAGAAATTATTCAAAAATTGTTTAGACTATTTTTAAAATATTTTTACAGGTATTACAGCTTCTACATTCACAAAAAATTCAAATAAAGAGTGAAATAATTCAGAACGTCGTCATAAAGCTCTGCAAATAGAAGCTTCTTGATGTGAATCTCAGCTTAAATAATAAGAATATTAGCATGGAAGCCAATTAAAAATTTATTTACTAAAGCTTTTTTTATTCTTCTTGAGAAACGCATGAGATAACTACACTCCAAGGATTTTCTTGCAATAATTCAATGAAACAGAATCAATAGAGATCTTTAACAGTAATTTTTATTCTTTGTAAATCCTCTCAGGATTTTCATATTCCATTTTCCAGGTGGTTTTTCTCCTCATCATTACTCCGTCACTACACCCAAAAACATCGAAAAAAAATTATAATAGGAATAAAACTAAATATTTCACTGACTGAGTGCATTTTCTTGCAAATAATTTCAGTCACATTCTTGCTGCTTTTTTGACTTTCATCTCTCTTGTATTTTCTAAAGTTTTTTTTCTTTTATCTTTTAAAAATCAACACTCACACACATTTCTTTTTTTTATTTTAATTTAATTTTTTTTTTCAATTTGTCTCTCTGATATTTGCACAAGCTATTTATGCCTCTATCATTTCAAACAATTCACAGGAAACAATGTTCAAGAACTTTGTTCATCATCATTAAAACAGCATCATTTATCTTTTTTTTTTCCATAATCAAGTATTACTAAAGTATCTCCTTTTTCATTCTTGTGTTTCTGAATGATGTGTGACTTCACTATAATTCTTTTTGTTACTTCGACATTCAAGTTGGTGAATTCATCTTCCGCAGAAAACACGGAAGAAAGGTGGTTATTTTCATCTTAAAATACTCGTTCCTAATTAGTATTCGACGTGATTTGTGATTTAAAAAATATATATTATATTTCACATGAATATCCAATTTATTCCCCTCCCCTCCCAGGGCACACCCATCAAAGAATTTTGCGGCAGTGGCTTTATAATTCCGATCAATCATATTTATGCTCTTTCCGACGCACCAAAGGATCTCAATACACTCTCTAGTGGCGCCATCTCAGTCCAACTTGAATGGCGAAACTCAAGTAACATCACCCTTTCCTTACAAGTAAACTCATGATTAGCGATTTTTTATTCCGAAACAAATGACAATAACATGACAATTAAACTAAGTTTTCTTTTTTTTTTCATTTGTCGTTGCTCCTATGTTACTCCTGGATGGATCCACCTCGTCAGGAGCTGTCACATCTTTTCGGGCTCACACAAAAAAACACCGTGTCCAATGGTGGATGATAAAAAGATGTGTGTGGGGTTGTTGTGATGTTTGGGTAAAGTCTTGGATTAATTACACTTCTTGATATTTTGAGAGGCGAGAACGAAGCTCGAGGTTTTCCTGTCGCAGCTGATCCACCTCTTGCTGTAAACTCATGTTCTGTTGAAGATTTTGAAAATAAAAAATTCATTAATTTTCCATTTACTGACAAAGTGACAAAATTTTTCAATTAATAAAGATAATTGATGAGGTTTGAGATTCAGATTATCCAAAATAATGTATTTTATAGAAAGAACTACTAATCCGCTAAATTCTGAGATGAATCTTTAAGCCCCAGATTTTCTCAATTCTTTGCCTTATGCCCTAGACACACTTACGACTTAAGCCGAGAGACGACTTTTAGTGGAAAATGATGAAAATGAAGCTTAACCATTATTTCAAATATAATTATGCTAAGCCATCTCTCGGCTAATCCGTCAAGGCCCTTATGCCGAAAATAGACACAGGCTGATCCTGGAGAATACTCAGCTCGAAAAATTCGGCGGTAAAGGATCAGCCTAAACTATCATACACCAAGGATTTAGGATCAAGGATTAGCATTTCCAGCACAAATTTTTGTTAAATGTGCACACTTTGATTGCTGAAAGATTTCTTAAGTGCAATATCAATGGATTTTTCGTACAGAAAGGACAACTCTGACCTTCCCATTACTCCATTCTTAATGCATTTTAAGATTTTGCAACATTGCGTCCTATTACTCTGCATGTTTTATCATCCAATTGACATTTCGAAAAGCACCCAAAACCGCCCAAAGTGAAATTTTATATTTTTGGCACTGGCGCTGATGTCGCTAAATCTCGTAAACTTCACTAGACCTCACGAAAAGATCAGCCTGATCCTCCAAATTATGGGCTCATCCGTGAAAGTATCGACACAAATCCCCATTTTTCGGGCTGATCCCTAAGCCGATCCCTGTGTGTATTTTGGGCTTTAGGGCCTCGACAGACCTGAGGATTAGCCGAGACACGGCTTAGTATTATTATATTCGAAATAGTGATTCAACCAAATTTCCATAATTTTCCACTAAGTCGTCTCTCGGCTTAAGTCGTAAGTGTGTCTAGAGCATTAGACAGACTTACGGCTTTAACCGCGCGGCGGCTTAGTGGAAAACTGTTGGGAATGTAGTCTAATCATTATTTTGATTGTAATTGCATTATAAGTTGTCTCTCAGCTTAAGTCGCAGGTATCTCTAGCACATAATAATTTAATTAGATTTAAGTTTGACTAGGGTGAATACCCCGAATGATGCTACTACCCCATTCTATGCCACCTTGAATAAAAGGTATCTTTTCAATATTACGATATTTTCGAATTGTGAAATATATGCTACAATTATTATTAATCGTATCGAGATATATTCATTACAAAGGTAATCATTTTACAATGTCCATATCCCGTGTTAGAAGAATCTGCTAGTCCGTTTGTAGACTCGCCCAGGAGCGCCTTCCCCGCATTGTGGATGCTTCTTCCATGCTCCCGGAGTTGTTGGGCGTAGGCGGTGCATTATTTAACGTTATTAACATATGAAAATTGCCTAAATTACACATTAAGATCTTTGTACCGGGTGGGACTCGAACTCACAACAGTAAGTCGAGCCAGAGAATCGATCCGCCCAAGAGCCAACGGTCTTGCCTATTGCGCCACTGATTCCCCTTATGCTACAATCACTATTGTATATATTTCGTAATTCGAAAATATCGTAATATTGCAAAAAATGCCTTTTATTCAAGGTGACATCAAATGGCGTAGTGGCGTCATTCGGGGTATCCAGATCCACCCTACTTCAAATAAATTGATTTGAATATTCCAACATATTTTTTGGAGGTAGCTAAAAGGCGAATATGTCCTTCTTGGACACATATGTTCGAAAAACATTTAGATATAGAATTTACGAAGATCGAAATTCAACCATTTTGGAGGGCCTATTTTTCAACCGATTTGCTTAAATTTCGATGTTTATGGAAGATGTTGAAATTTCCATTCCGACTGCATCGGACTTAGTAATTGGTAATGAATCGATAATATACCCGTAAATGATTTATCTTTCCCGGATTTACTTTTTTATTTGCCCGTATGCTTGTTTCTCATGCTGAAATATTGTAAAACCTATTTTTCTTATATAAGTTCTCATTTTGGAACAGATCTTGTTTTTGTAAATTTATCAGTTAATCAGTAGTAAAGCGGTATACACAAAAATCATACGGAAAGATATTACACGAATAGCTCTTTCTCGTGAGAAAAGTACTAAAATTAAATTTTTCTTAGAAGTAATCGACATATTCACTCTAAATTAAACAAATTGAAAGAAAGGTATATTTTTTTGTTTTCTTTTAAAAAAAACTGCATGATTTGAAACATCTTAAACAAAACGAACAAAACCTATTAAAATTTTACTGATTTGAATATCTTCTAACTTTATTTTTATGAATAAATCATATTCATTTAATGTCTAAATATCTTTAACTTATTAAAAACGCTTTTTCAAAAGATTCTTGTATCAAAATTTAGAATATCAACTTCCAGAAATAACTTGAAATCGTTTCGCATTCTTGAAAACAATTTTGGGATATTTTCTAAAATACGCAGTGTAAAGTGATCTTCAGACTAGAGGCTTATCCCAGTTCCCAAAGGTCTCAAAATACTAAATGGCGAGCAATTTCATTGTTTTTTGAGAGCCTAATAGATCATTTTTCTTTAATAATCAAATCCTAAGTTTATTTTTCTAAAAAATCGTGATTGATAATAAATTAAAGCAGTTAAGCCATTTTGATAAGCCTTAGGTCTGAAACTCGTATAAGAAAATAAAGGTAAATCCCAATTTCAAAAGTGTCCCACTCTCAAAGGTGCCCCACTTCCCCCTACTAATACAGTATTCTAAATGCAAACGCTTGAAAGCATGAATGATATTTCTCAGCTCCCGAATTCGAATGATATTTTCAAAACAGACAGAATTTTGATCGAAATACTCTAAATCGGATAAGTTATTTCAAATTTTGATAAGTTCTCAAAAGATTTATGAAAGATTGATTAATTTTAATTTTCATAATTATATTTTTGCAAAATAACCCATGAAACAATACATTTAAAAAAAATTATTAAAATTTTAATAATTTTATCTTACCTCTTTTTCTAGGTATCTCGCTCTCATGGCTATTTGATTCTCCTTCTGTCGCCTGGCGTCTCTGGAACGCTTGGCGGCAATGTTGTTCTTTCGTCTTCTAGCCCAGTACTTGTCATCTTTCAGTTCTTCTGGAACAAATTGCTTCCTAGATTTTTTGATCATAGGTTGGGGTTTGAGCTCCTCATCTGAAAACGCGCGTGTACGTGGATCAAAATCTCTACCAGATGATGCAAATGAAAAGGCTGCAACATCGAAAACTAAAGTCAACTATTTTTGGGGGACTTGTCCACAGTTTTCTTTTTTTAATCAAAATCAAAATTTGAAGAAAAGAAAGATTTCAAAGAAAATTCATCACACACTCTTTTGTTTTTTTTTCTGTTACAGTCATTCCTGAGAAAAGTGATTCTTGGTCAAAGGGATATAATTACTGAATAAGTGATTTTGGAAAGATGTTTAACACAGACATACAACATACTGGTGAAAGATGAAACTTTTAGCATCTTTTAATTTTTAATTTGTAAAAGGAAAATGATAAGAAAAACGTGTGAACTGATAACTCGATGGAATTTTATGGAATGACACAACGGTTTTGTGTGGGAAACATCTTTTTTTTTCTATCACAGTTTTCGTGAAAAATGTAACAATGGAGCAGCCTCAAAAATAACACACAGAAGCAGCCAAGAAAGGCCACACAAGCTGAAAATTCCAACTGTTAAACTCTTATTTATGTTCTTTATTTTAAAAGTATGCTCCTGAAAGTTAATAAAAGCGAGCGTCAATAGCTTTTAGTCAAACAATTGAAAGCATTTAGAATAGAAATTTGTTAGCTAATTTAACTAGGGGAGACTGGGGCAAAATTTGTCGAAATGAAAATTTCAATATTCACTATTTTTTTTTAAAAAAAAAAAAAGAGAATGAGGCTTGAAATTTTTATTATAGATAGCCTTCATGAACCTTCTTAAACTCACAAAGTTTCAAGGGATTCGAGGAAGGATTATGTAAAATAAAAAATAATAAAATATTAAGCCCTTCTTCTTCTTCTTCTTCTTCTTTTTAATTTTTTAGGCCGGACGATATTGAGCCCTATTTTTGGAATATTTGGCTTACAGAAAATATCAATACTGAGAATACTGATTAGCTCAATTTAAGCACATTTCTCGTTAAGATAGAAAAAAATTATCTTCGACAAAGTTATAGAGGAATATATTTCCTATAAAACTATGTCAATTTGATATTTTTAACGATTGCGAGAGTAAAACGTCACAAATTATCCGAAGTCTGACAAAATTTGCCCCATCAATTTTGTTCACAAAATCGACTTTTAGAAAGTGATTCGAAAATCACATTTCTTTCGAAATAGAGGAAAATACTCTTCTGCAATGTTGTAGAGCAGTAAATTTCCTATAAGAATATGCTCATTATAAAAGGTTTAAGTTCTTTCAGAGCTCTTGAAAGAATTAAATATGCATTTTGACAAGTTTTGCCCTAGTCTCCCCTACTAACTACTACTTTAACTACTACTAACTAATTTAATTACTTGATAAATTTAAAGTTTTGTCTTAATTAAATGAAATAGTCAAAAATGGCAACAAATTTAGCCATCAAGGCATGGTTTCTATTACTTTGGGATGTTTGAATAAGCTTTCGTAAAATATAAAAAGAAAATTTTCAGAACTCTAAGACTTTCCGAAAGAAACGAACTACAGTTTTCCATTATAAATTTTTTAAATTCTATTTTTCATCATTAAACTTTATGATGAGTTTGTTGTAAGATATATTATTAATTACTGAGACAATTTTAAATCACAGAATTCTAGTACTTTTCCATTTATCTGTAGATTTTTTTCGATACCAGAAAAAAGTTGCGTAATTCTTTAAATAAAGAAGAAAAACCCAAAGAATTACAGCCATTATTTTTTAGATAAAAAAATGATTTTTTTTATTTTGGTAATATTATTTAAATTATTTTAACACTGTTTCTATTTTCAGATAATATAATATGAAATTAATTCCAATTGTAAAAGAAAACCTAAATTTCATGAGTAAACATTAAGGGTTATAATCTTCACTTAATCAAGTATAAAAAGTATTTTAAATTAGCAGATTTCATTAGAATTTTATCTTCTAATCTGTAACTTCTAATCTAACAAAAGAGACTTAAACCCGAAACAGACTCAGGCTATATCTGCGGAATATTTGAAGTTAATTTAATAAATAGAGTATTTTACCAAACAAAATGCATAATTTTGCTGTATGATATTTTTAATGATTAAACTGCTAATTTAGACAGGAGTAGGGCACCTTTGAATTGGAGCAGCTTCAAAATAGAGTTTTTTTATCCCATTATCAATTGAAACTGGATCTGGCCACAATATAATTTAGCTCCACAAACTAATTATTAAACTAAATTGTATTATGATAAGATTGAATTTCATTTAAAAATAGGAGAAAAAACCCAATGTCAAAGGCAGCCCAATTCAAATGTGCCTCACTCCCTGTCTTAGCCGTAGAACCAATACTCATCTTACATTAGAATATTCAAATAAGGTTTGGTTTATCTTCTTCAATTTATCTTTATCAGCCATCGGTTTCGAACCTTCCGAATTTTCCAAAAAAAAATTGTCTTTAGAAACCATTTCCGATCAAAAAATCTCATTTTTTTTGTTGTAAACAGTATAATTTTGACAATACTTTTGAAAGATTTTTCAAAAAAAAAAAAAAAAAAAAATTAAAGCGAATATAGGAAACGAAAAGTCTTGGTACTATATTATTCTTTTTTAATATTCTTTTTTTTTATATTTTTGCAAATATTATTTTTCTTCCACGATTTAAATTTCCTAAACTTAAGTTTAACAAGATTTAACTAGTCAGAGAACTTTAAAAATAAAGAGGAAAACTCTTTCGGTTTGTTCGTTAAAACATTTTCTATATTTTTTTTTTTATTTTCCAAGATCTAGAATAAAATTTTTAAGTATTTCCTCATTGCAGACTGTAAAAAATGACAACGTTTGTAACCAATTTATACTATAAGAAAAATAAATTGTATGAAAAAATAGTTATTTTTACGGAAATATATTCGTCAGTTAAATCAGCATTTGTCGTAACTTCGTTTTGACAACTTTTCAGGAGACGAAATTTTCAGTTCAATATTATTTTTCTTAAAAATGAGCCCTGAATGCGATACTTTTGAGTCACAATAATGAAAGTGGCACTAATAAACTGTAAGTTAACTCGAGAAAATCTTTATGAAATTATTTAAAAGTTGCAATATTGAGAAATATGTTAGAAGAAACACAATAATATTTTATCGTAACTTCCATAATTTATAAAGCCGTATCTTCCAATGTATGGAGATTCTGGAAGTTACGACAATTTTCTCAAATGCATTATATCAATTTGAATTATTCTAGTGATAATAAGTGCCATTATTTGACTAAATTAGTCAATAATACTGTTATCCCTGTCCCTAAAAGCTTTTATTTCATAAGTTTTATTGAATAAATATTGTGCGCCGCGTCGCTTGTTTTGTTTTGAATTAATGACAGATGGGTAGGGATTTTTTCTTACTATAAAATATTAATATTGTAAAATATTATTGAAAAAAGTCCTAGTAATTTTCATACACTCTGAATTTTCTCAACTTTTTTAAATACAAAATAAAGCAATAAATAAGTTCTCAACTAACAGAGAAAAAGAATATATTTATTTGTTAAATATTACATCAAACTACAAGTTCTGAAAAATTGCTCAAAATTCCATATCAAATTCAAAATTAGAAACCGGTTTTAAACCGGTTAACCCATTTCAGAGACATCCAAAACCGGTTAACCCTTTAACGACGAGATACTTTTTACCAACTGAATATCAACAATAAAAATTAAACTGAGAAACATAATTAATGATAAGTCTTACATCTAACCTTGGAAAGTCCAACAGAGTCTGATTCGGTGTATTTTGTGTTTCTATGAGCGATAGGGACAAAAATAGCCCAAAAATTTAAGTAATTTTTTTTGACAATACCATTGAATAATATTTTTCACTTTAATGAAATATAATACGTATGAGTATTGTAGTTTTTATTGCCGAAACGGTTTTGCTTAAAAATATTGGAAGTTTAAAAAATAAATAAAATCAATTATGAATTTGAGAATTTAAAAATTCGCCATTTTTGAGCTCAAATATTTACTAGATAGCAAATAGCTAGAGACTTGCAAAAGAGACTAGATTCCCTCAACCTTCTACTTTGCAATTAGGTACGTACAAACATAAGGAAAAATTGCCTTTAGGTAGTCAGGAAAAATTATTTTCTTTATGGGACACCGGTGTTCCAATCGTCCTTAAATGGTTAACCGTCTATCCTAAAAACCCGGTTATTTGGAATCACTACCCAGAATACTTTCGTCATAGAGCGGAACGAGCACTCTATCACTTGAGCGTTTTAATTAAAATTACTAAAATGAGGATTACGTCTTTCCTTAAGTTAAGTTAAGTTACCGATTAGTTAGTTAGTTAATTAAGTTTCCGATTTAGTAACAAATGTTTGCGAAGAATGCATACTTCGTAAGAAAGATTTCAGGAGTAAGTGGGGCATCTTTGAATTGACAAGCCTTTAAAATTGGGCTTTATTCTATTATTTTTAAATGGAATTGAGCCTTATTATAACGTAATGTGGCTTTACAATTGTTTTGTAAAATTGTTTTTGCTAAAGTAAAGTCTAGTTCCATTTGATAATAGATGAAAAAGACTTCATTTTAAAACTGTCGCAATTTAAAGATTCCCCACTGCCCCCTATGAAGATGATTAAGCATAATTTCACGACATAATAAAGATCACAATTATTCAGAGTCTAACAGTTGGTGGGCGATTGAGGCCCATTTTCTCAGCGGTCAGGCCCACAAAGGAACAGTCAGTCAGTCAGTCAGGGAGGCCTCATTGTCTCCCACTCATCACCCGATTGGGGACGGAGTAACTTACTTGATTCCGCCGGCGATGGGGGGTTCATGGTGTCTGGACTGACACAGTCGGAGGGTGAGGGTGAGCGCTCGCGCTTCGTGGTCACCTGGCTAAGGCCAAGGGAGAGGCCGGTACTGTGGCCCAGAGAATCGGATCTGTGCCCGAGTCCATTGCTGTGACCCAAATGCCCGCCTGGCAAACCATCCACTGGAATATTGTTCTCCGACAGGAATTCATCCAAGTCCACATACTGAAAAAATTAACAATTTTATAAATTTTAAAAGTTATTTGAATTGAAAAGAAAAAACATGTAAAACTAAAATTTGAGTTTTTTCCTTGTCTTTTTTTAGAGTGTTTTCTGAATTTCCCATAAAGTGCAGAAAGACCATAATTCATTTACAAATATGTTTCATGTCTCAAAATAGATCAACTCGTTGGAGCTTGAGAGAACACGGAATTTGAGTGAGTGTGGAGTGTGCATCTGGCGGAAGACTTGCAATTGTCTGTGGTTGATAATTGATCAGTTATTTCTGGATAGTATATATGGCTGTTTTGCAAATCAATTTGTGCAAAAGGTCCTACGAGATAACACGTAGAAATTTATGTTAATTTATAAGACATTATATATTTTATGCTATAGCATCTAGAAAATATTTTTTCCTCGTGACATACATAAAAAAAACGAGTTTCTTCCAGATTTTTCGTCCCGACCCACAATAATATATATCTTATTTTTTTGCCTTCACATATTTGTGGGAGGAATATGATAAAATTCTTTTTTAGCCTGACTTGACTGCTTTTTCACATTAACAAGTTATTTTGCTAAATAAACTCTAACGAAAGAATTTCGTTCGTCTCCTCCCTCCCCTCAAAAAAAAAACTTGCATCTCTCTTTCAATGAAATGTCTAAGGTTCTTAAAGTTCAAACCCACTAGAGTCATTTTCTCTCTATGCTTCGGTGACTTTTGCATCCATAGCCCAAGTGAGAGAGTGTTATATTCTAAAACTAAAATTGTTCTATGTAATTTCACCTAAAATTTATGTCTTCTTGGTCCATTATCATTATGCTGACGAAAATCGTGGCAGAAACTCGTGACTCTTTCCGCTCACTATTTACAACTGTTTTTACCCCAATGACGTCATTTAACAGAACGCAACTAATAAATCTCAAGAGTTGCGTGCTACACATTCCAACTCACGATCCATCGTGAAAAACCCATACATTAGAACATTTCTTTTTACAACATTTATTTCACATTTCAGAAAATTTCTCAATGAAAACTTTTTCCTTGTCCTTTTCGAAGGAGTTTATAAAATATAATACAACTTGTACAGAATTGAATTCAGTTAAATTTTATAATTTACATTTTCAATTATATTTTTCCAAACAGTTCTTCGACTGAGAAGAAAGTTTTTCCTTTTACAAAGTTTTTTTTCTACAGTCTCATAAATTTAGTTTTCTTGAAAATTGTATTTAAATGTAGAAGAAAATAAGTCAGTCTAGGAAAAGTATCTCATTAAAGCACCTATATAATAAAATTATAGAGCAAAAAAATTGCAAACAACGTTAGTTATATGAAGTATACTTGAATTCGTAACTTATTAATGCTGTACCACAAAATTATTTCTATTTTAACTTATTAATAATAAATGCTTTTGAGCAGATGCCTTTGAAACATATTAATATTTATATTACAATAATTTTGTTATAGTACTAGGGTATCATTTAGATATATTCAGAAAAGTTTCTTAAATACAATTCATGCGGAAAAGTATAGGGGAGACTGGGGCAAAAAGTCACAAATCGAAAATTTCAAAATTCAATATCTTCCAAGATAAAAAAACAGCGGCTCAAAATTTTTTCTATAGGTAGCCTCCATAGACCTTCCTAAATGTACTAAGTTTCTTAGAATTCGAACAAGGAATTTAGAAAATAAAAAATATTGAAATTTTAAGGCCTGTTTTTGCAATATTTTCCTTACAAGAGATATCAATTATTACCTACCTATTTTCCAAAATTGATGCACTGGTGAATATTTTCTAAATGATTCTGATTCTTTAAATAGGAAACCGCTATCTATTTTATTAGTTTCCAAAGATTATGTTCTCGAGAAATTCTTTTATTAAAAATTACCGCTTGGGGTAAAAAGTAACAAAAGCAATGGAGCAAAAAGTAACAAAAAGCGAAACAATTTCTGATGTCTCACGGCGAAAAGAAACGTCATTACCAATACTCGCCGCTTGTTGTTTGCATATTGGTCAAACGATTTGCAGTTTTTTTTTCTAAAATAGCTTGAAAAACACTTTTCTCGTTCAGATAGAGAAAACTGTGTTTTAAAAAGTTGTGGATGAATAAATTTTCTATGAAAATATGTCCTCTCGGTATTTTTTTCAAATTTACGGAAACCTGTAATGAAGCGAATCAAAATATGATAATACCCCATGTCTGGTACTAATTGCCCCAGCATTTTTGGGAATGGTCACAAAATTACGTTTTAAAACCGGCTCGATAAACGTATTTCCTTACAAAATAGAGGAAAATTACTCTCACAAAGTTGTAGAGCGGTAAATTTCCTATAAAACTGCGATAATTAGAAATTTCTGAAGCGCTCGAGTAGCTTGTAACAAAATATCCGTTTTGTGACTTTTTGCCCCAGTCTTCCCTAGTGTTCGTGAGTTTTAAAATTGATTTAAACTGATACATAGATCATCTCGAAATTTTCCAAAAATTGTAAAAAGCTAACTTATAAAGAATCAGATTGGTTCGGCTTTTCGGTTTTCTGATAAATGTATGGATTCCATAGGTTCTCTGAAGGGAAATTCTGTAACAGTATGACAATGTCATATGACAAATTTTCGTTGTAAAATTCGGGATCAGGACAACAAAAAATCCAGAGTGCATCGAAGCTATTGCAAGGAACTTTATGAAGCTTTTAATAACTGATATTAATGAGATTTACAATGAGTTCTTCCGAATTTACCGCATAACAAATTTTAAATTTATCATATGACATTATCATATTGCTACATATAGAATTTCCCTACTACTGGTGTGATTGATTCAAGATCCCCAAAATGAGTTGCCCTTTCAAAATTGCTTAGAAATAATACGATTGAATTTCAGACAAAAATTAATTATTGGCCCTTAAGTTGTCTGTATCTGGATTACAAGATCTTTTCAACGAACCTCAACTTGACCCAATTGGTTATGAAATACCTAAAATACGCGTTCTAGTCTTTTTATTCTTTGATCTTGAAAATGAGTCACTACAGGATTAAAGAGCATAGGGGAAAGTACTCTCCCTTCGAACGTTCATGCCTTCAAGTAATGTAAATTTCTTTAATTTTTCCTAAGAGACTTAAACATAATTATCCCATAATAATCAATAATAGATAATAAGCTAACTAATGTTCAATAGAAATATGTAAGCCTCTTAGGAAAAACAAAAGAAAATTCATATTATTCGAAGGCATATTCGTTCGAACCTCAATGAGGTGGTGAATACACTTTTGGATGAAATCAACCCCAATAAGGCTCCTGGGTATGACTTGATAACAGGAGGCATCCTCAGACAAATAAGTGCAAACTGCTGTATATTTTTACAGCAAATATTTAATGCTATATTGACACTAGGCTATTTTCCAATACATTGGAAGATGGCTCAAGTTACCATGGTCCCCAAACCTGGTAAAAACACTGAGGAGCTGGGTTCATATCGGCCAATAAGTTTGCTTCCTGTACTTTCAAAGGTATTTGAAAAACTCTTTATGAGGCGACTCCGACTTTTGGTTGAGAGCAGAGGACTAATACCCTCTCATCAATTTGGTTTTCGTAATGGTCACGGTACGGTGGAGCAGGTACATCGATTGGTCAACGAAATCCAGAATGTTTTTGAGGAAAAAAAATATTGTTCTGCACTATTTATCGATGTGAGCCAGGCCTTTGATAAGGTGTGGCACGAAGAACTAACTGTCAAACTAAAAGCAAGTCTGCCACCCAGTTATTGCGCCATTTTGGTATCATTCATCTCGAATAGGTCTTTTTATGTTAGGCAGGGTGATTATCACGGAGAATTGTCTCCCATCAGATCTGGGGTACCTCAGGGTAGTGTCCTGGGCCCCCTGTTGTATCTGCTATTCACAGCAGATCTACCTAACACTTCTTCCCTGATCGCTACTTTTGCGGATGACACCGCTATTTTGTCCACGGGATCCACTCCAGAATTGGCAACAGAGGCTCTGCAGAGATCGGTTCATGAAGTCGAAAATTGGCTACGTGTCTGGCGAATAAAGGCGAATGAAGCAAAATCTACACACGTCATGTTTTCCCTAAGAAGAGGTGACTGCCCCACTGTTACCCTGAACAATGTCGAAGTTCCGCAGAGCACTGAGGCAAAATATTTAGGCATCCACCTTGATAAAAGATTAACTTGGAAACACCATATATGGAAAAAGAGACTACAGTTAGGAATTAGGCTTAGAAGTTTATATTGGCTGTTCCACACAAAATCAAAACTCTCTTACCACAACAAAATTTTAATATATAAAGTAATGCTAAAACCGATATGGACCTACGGTATCCAATTATGGGGCACAGCAGCCAAAAGTCATATCTGTATTATACAGAGATTTCAAAATAAGGTATTACGACAGATCCTCGGAGCGCCTTGGTATATGCCTTCCTTCGTAATTCATAACGACACAAATATTTCTACTGTAGAAGAAGAATTACAATCCATATCTGAAAGGTACAGGGAAAGACTCTTGCTTCACCCAAATGACCTTGCTGGCAATTTATCTGTGGACCTTGGCGAGGAACGCAGACTTAAGAGGATCAGACCATCTGATCTTTATATCTAGTGTCCTTACTCTCGTTTTAATTTATAAGGGCTGTTTTTCGTAAAACAGCTCACATGCCTCTCACAAAATCCAAAAAAGAGCTTATTGTATTCTGATACAGATTGCTTGAAATAGAGACACAAAAAAAAAATATTCGTTCGAAAGGAGAGTACTTTTCCCTATTCGTGTCTCGACAATAAGTTTGCATAAGTAACCTTCAAAACTAATCAGAATTAAAATAGATGCAAGAAAAATTTTTCAGATTTCCCAAAAATAAGTTTTTGGGGTTTGGATAAAAACAAGTAAGGGAAGGTGGGGCTATTTTGAGCTGTAGAACTACATTGATATATGATTTTTTCGTATATTTCAAAATCGTTTTGTAGAACTGAATAACATTGCGTTAAAGCCCAGTTTCCTTTAGAAAACTGTGGAAAAATCTTATATTAATGTAGCCCGACCTCCCCCTATGGAAAACATTTGTGAAATTTGGTTTAATTTGAATTTAATACTACATATTTTTTTCATCTTGACTAGAACTATATTTTATAAAATATAATATAATCTATTGGAGATCTCATTTTCTTCTATTACTGTGAAGAACAAGCTTTGTAAAATAAATAAGAAAAGTTTGTCAAAAAAATATTCTTTCATACAAATTATGGAAAGGTTTTGTCAAATCGGCCACCAACTAGATCTTGTTCAAAGTTAGTCAAATGACTATTTTTCCATATAAAATGTGAGAGCAAGTTTCGTCAATTTTTAAAATAATACTATCCTTCTTATAAAATTTTATCAAGATCACTTTGTCCGCTTAACAAACCTTTTTTTTTAACATATTTAGAGAGTGTTAACAGTCATTTTGCTAAGAGTTAATTCTACAAAAATATGTACATCACATTTCTGTGCCTTTTCACTGAATTTTACGGTTTTATAATGTTCAATAACATACCTGATATTATTATGCTAGATTAAATTATATGAGCATTTAAATATATTAAAGATTAAAATGAAACTTTAATTTTTTTATAATAAACTCACTAAATTACCCCTTTAAAAATTAGTGTATAAACAGCTATAAATTTACAAAGTCCAATTAAGAAATTAAAATTAAAAAGAGGATATTAAATAAAAATGAAAATTCCTAAATAACTTAACTTTTGGAAATTTACAGATTAATGTTCAATGCACAATAACTTTTGTTTGTAAACATGTTGTCAAAATTTCCTATGAGAGTGAGTGAGATGACTAGATCTAGGTCTCACTCACTCTCATTGAAATGTCGAAAACATGTTTACAAAACAAACGTTATTGTGCGTTGGGCATAAAAATTATAGATGTAAAAACACGTCTCTGAAAAATATATATTAAAAATTTAAAAATCTTACATTAATTTTATGTGGCTCCTAAAAGGGGCAGATATACTCTATTATTTTAGCCAAAGTGTAGTTAAGATAAAACCACATTTTATCAAAATTTAATAGTACATTGCTACAAATAAATCGTCGGTTCCGAAGAAGACTATTGTAAGTCCAAAATGTAAACTTTACAGGAAAGAGGTTTATGCCCAGCGCACAATAACTTTTGTTTGTAAACATGTTTTCAAAATTTCCTATGAGAGAGAGCGAGATGACTAGATCTAGATCTCACTCTCTCTCATTAAAATGTCAAAAACATGTTTACAAAACAAAAGTTATTGTGCGTTGTGCATTAAAGTTTGACAGCTAAAATTTATTTTCATTAATTTTACTGCAATTAGTATACTTTCAGCATTTGAAACTATTTCATCATACTTACGCATTGAATATCTTCTAGTTAACACTACTTTTAAATTAATTATAGCAAAATTGTGGGCAAAAAACTCAATAATTGGGCACGCTGATTTTTAATTTTTTCTTGTAACTTTTGCAGGAATATCTTAATCAACATAAAATTTTGTGGGGATATAGATCTAAGGTTTCTGCATCCAATGATACCATCTTTTTATACTATTGTAAGTAGACTTACAATAGTCTTCTTCGGAACCGACGAAATAGAACTGAATAAAAACTTCAATATTGGTAGCTCTCATAGGATCCAAGTGGTTAGAGCACTTGTTACAATATTAATCAGAATTTATACAACAAAAATGAAAAATTCTTGGAGCAATCAAAAAATGTTGCACACATATTAAAATAAATGCTTGTTCCTTGAGTAAAATTCGTTGTACTTTTGCTAACATTCTAAACTATTCAAAAATAACCATTTAAAAAAATTTATTTCACTTCTTCTATCTTTATTTATGACACAGTCTGTAGACCACAGAATTAATTGATTTAAGTGAGACAGCAAAGTTCTAAAAATATCGCAGACTATTAGGAGAAAAAAAACAGTGGAACCGCAATTTGTTATTATCATTCAAAGTGATTAGTCTCTTTTACGATAAAAAAAACCTTCATTTACTCTCTTAAAATAATTTTCCGAATCTCCAAAGCCTTAATCTTGAAATTTTTCACTTGAGAAATTCAAAAAACACTCCCTCATTCTCAAATGCAAAAATCAATGGGAAATTTCCTTTAAAAAAAAATTCCTTTTGTGCTGTCTCCATGCCCTTCCATCTCAAACCCCTAATAATAGAAAAGGAGTTCGGTCTAGAAGGGCAATATCTATCCTTTAATCGGAGAGGAAACTAAAGAGTCCACAAAAGAGAACTGGAAAGTTACTAACTTGGTGTACCTTGAGGTCGGCATCATAGGGGAGGGTTTTGTCCCAGAGATTGGGCCCCAGGAATGCTGCTTGAGCCTCCACATTCCACGGATCGCCATCCTCTTTGTGTTTGTCATCACCACAGATGTCTTTGCTGTTGCCAGATTTGCCTAGAAGACAATAGAGAGAGAAAAAATCAGTTAGTGCTATTTGTCTTTTTTTTTTTTCAAAGTAATTTGAACGATGGACACTTTGGATTCGCAAGGGGCTAGTCGAGGCCACACCTGAGCATCGTCATCACATCATCGACGCGCTATCATCATCGTCAAATGACGACAATCACACCTGAACACACACTACAGAGAGGTAAAGCCCCATAAGAGACGATCAGACAAAATACAGAGAGGAAACTAATACGATTTAGCCAACATTAAGAGATAATGAAGAGTTGCAAAGTTGATAGATAAGATTAAATTCAAAAACTTAATGACTTTAATCATGAAGAGACTTTCACTGATCTAAATTCAACAAAAATCGTTTATTTAAGGCCTCTACACATTTTGGGAGCAATTTTCGTCAAATTCGCATTTTTGACAGAATTTTGACATTTTCACATACAGTATTGCAGACAATTTCCTTCAAAAATACAATTTTTGACAAAAATTGCTCCCAATGTATAGACACCTTCACTGAGAAAAAAGACGGTGCGATTAACTTTTTTTCCTCATAACTTTAACACTTTTTAGGTGTAAAAATATATCAACATTTTTTAATGTTAATTTTACACTTTTTTAAGGGTAAAATTAACATGAAAAAGGGTAACTTTAACCCCAAATACACCTAAAAAGGGTAATATTTACACCGATTTTGGATCAATACTGCAGGGTAAAATTAACATTTCCGGAATGTTATTTTAACTTTTTCGGATTTCTCTCAGTGTTTAGACTAAACACAATAACCTTCAAAATTGCGTATCTCTTTTAGAGGTGAATTTACAAACGAAAAATAAAAGTAGGGAAAAGTGGGGCACCTTAGCATTTCTGACATTGGACAATTTTCTCCTATTTTTAACTGCAACTGCCTCTCATCATAATTTCATTTGGCTTCACGGTTGCTTTGTGGAACTAAATTGTATCATGGTAATGTCCAGTTCCATTTAAAAATAATATGAGAAAAAAGCCCTATTTTAAAAGTGCCCCAAATCAAAGCTCCCCCACATTCTCCAAAAGTCCAAAAAAATTATCCACTCCAGTCTTAAAATATTTGTAATTAACACCCAGGGCTCAACTTTCAAGCAAGTAATAAGTGAGTTGCAAGTATTTGACCATTTTGAGTTACTTTTCTAAATGTGTCAAAAAACTTTTAGCCAATGAAAAATCCTCAATTTTGGAAAAACCTCTGTTACATTATAGCTAATCCAATAATAGGGGAGAGCCGGTATATTTGAGTCACTTTTTTATGTTTTGACTTTAAGGTAATATTTCCAAAATTCAAAAAAAAAAATTTGAAGTGTTGTATAGCATTTAAGACTTTATTAAAATAACTCGATTAGTATTTTAGGCTCTCCCGTACTAAAAAAAAAGTACAATTGTTCCACGAAAAATAAATTTGGGTCTGGGATGAGTTTATTGTGTTCTGGGTTTGTTTGAATTTGAGATATTCAGAATTTGAAGGCTTAATTGTATCTCAATTACCCAGTGAACACACTTAGCTGAAAAAAGCAGTATTTTCAATTCATGTTTTTGCTGAGCCGATCAGCAAAAATATGCTGACCAGACAGCAGTTCTCGAATAAAAAGTGCTAATCAAATATATGGAAATGGCACTGCATCGCGTGTGTCGTTTTAAGGTTAAAGGCCTCTACACACTGGTAGCAGTTTTCGTCAAAAATTGCTTCTTTTTAAGGAAATTGCCTGCAGTTCTGTACGTAGAAACGTCAATATTTTGTCAAAAAAAGCATTGACAGAATAGGGGCCTTTACAGAATTCAGAAAAAAATACAAATGTTTTTAGCTGAACTGAAATTAATTAGCACTTAGTGCTCGCTGGGTATTGACGAAAATTTCTTCAAGTGTGCAGCGGCCATTACTTTTTGATTTACAGAGACATCTCTGAGACAAAGTAACAAATAAAATTGTCCACTTAATCTCACATCTATTCATAATCCAAGAGATTAACTCAGTGGCTGAAATCAACGATGGAGAAACAAAACTAACCGTGGTAAATCAAACAAGAAACACACAAACACAGAGACACGTTTGTGAGAAAAGTTCAGAAATTGAAAGTGAAATTTCTCCGGCTTTTATTTGCTTCCTGCTTCACGTCAGGTTCTGCTTGTTGATTTCAGCTTCTCTCACTCACTCTTTATGACTCTACCATTTGAAGAAATGCATGTATGTGAGACGATTGATTCTTTTGCATCATCGCAAATTGATATTGGAAATTATGCAATCCTCCATGTCTTACTTTTTCCCGCCAAACTCTCACTGTGGAAAGCTCATAGTTTGGAGGATTTGTCTTATTTTCTATTTCTTTTTCTTTTTTTTTTGGGTGAATTTATAATGCAATTTTCTTTGCATGAGAAAATTGGGTGAATTTTTGTGGTTAGGATTTTTGTTTCTTTGTCTCTTATTTCCTTATTTGATCAGCCACAAAAGAAATGTCACATGAAATCCAAAAAGAAAAAAAAATTGAGAGACATGTTAATCTATTCGCGCATGCAAACTTCTTTCGCGCGCGCGCGCGTTGTTTTTACTTTCTCGCCACAAAGTGCAATTATTTAATATTTACACTTCTGTAAGTCAACACACGATGCATTCGATGGCCTATTAGCTAACCTGAAGCCCTACATTCAATGCACTGATTTCTTGTGTGAGAAAGACATTTTCTCTCACCAAGTCTTTCGCATACATTTTCCGCCTCAATTTCACTTGCACCAAAGAAATTTTCCTTCCTCAGTTTCTCATTTTGGTTCTCACAAATTAATTTCCTCAATAGCAACTTTTCCACCATATATATCGAGGAAAAATCTCCTATAACTACTGATTGGATTTTCTTTTTGTATTATATACAGAAGTTAACTCTTTAGTACCATCACAAAGTTAATTGATGATTTTTATGATGCTGTAAAATCTTCCCACTTATACTTTTTTCATTCTTGTAAAATCTAATATAACACATATAGAACAAAGTAATAATAATATCTAAAAACTTCCATTCAAAGAAGAAGAAAAAATGCTAAAGCATTTATCAGTTTATGCTGAAAGAGGCATTTAGCGTGGTGTTAGAGTGTTTATGAGTTCTAGGTCAAGGTGGACTGTTGATTGAGTTGACTAGCGAGAGGTGAGGTCAATTTCCGACATGCACTGGCTCTCATCTTCGCGACTGGGAAGAGTTATATAGAATATACTAAATAAACTGTGGAGTTCGAGCAGTAAAAGTTGTTTTTAGATATATTTTTCGCACTTTTTACGTGTTTTTGTCATTCATTTAAAATGCTGACAGATTCTAAAAGATATTTTCCCCTTTAAACAACACAAAATAATTATCGTTAAAGTATGCACTCATCAGTATGTTGAAAATTTATTTTGGTCATCTGTCACACCATTTCCTTAACACATTGCAACTTTGCAACAGATACTAAGAACAAGTTAAATACTTTATTTTACTATCCGATTTTTGTATGCTTTGAAAAGGTAATGTGAAATACCAAGTTTGAGAAATAAATAGTAGATGTAGAGTACTTACTCCACTATAGTGTCTTACTCCATTTAATATCATAAATTTGTAGTTCTTTTTCAATATCACAGCCCTTGAAAATCGCAAAATTGGATTTGTAATAGTAAATAGGATTGTAGTTATCAAATACCATAATATTGAAAAAAAGCGCCAATTTATTAACATGACAATAAATAAGAAATTAATAATACTAAGCAGATGCCATTACATTAATTAACCCATTCAGTCAATGTGCTAGAAATACTTGACTTGAGACTCTACGTTCAGTAATAATCTTCCCGAATTAAGAGCTCATTCACTGGTAAAAATAAAAGGGTCAAATTGACCCTTTTCAAAAGGATGGATCGTATTTGACCCTTTGAAAGGTTCACTTTTGTGTCTCTTGAAATTTAGTATGCACATTTATCACGAATAATCATGTTTTATTGTAAACTTATTACTGATATCATATTTCTCTCATCTGAGCGAACACCAAAGATCACTTTTTCATTGTTTTTTTATTCGTTTATTCCGGAATTAACTAGATGTCAAAACCGTGACCCTTTCGAAGGGTACCTGGTGACCCTTTCAAAGAGTCAAATATGATCCATCCTTTGGAAAAGGGTCAATTTGACCCTTTTATTTTTACCAGTGTTCCTAATAAAGGTTTTTCAAGCTCAAAGGTTAAAAAGGCTCTAAACAGCGCGTTTATCAACCAAATGGTATTATGTTTGGCTCATTGGAAAGGTCTTGAAATTCTTGATAAGCTTCAGCGAATTTCAATTAGTTTTGAACAAGTTCATAATGTTCATAGCCGATATCTATTTTTTCCTAAATTCAATTATATTTATCCTAAGGTTTTCGGGCAATATTTTGAGTGGTTTATAAATCGGTTTAAATCGGTTGCGAATCCACAAATAGTAAATGATGTAAAAGTAGTTTTCAAGTCGCGAATTAGAGCACCTCGAAAAGCCTAGGACGTTTTGCTACCCCTTTCTCCGAAAAGAAACATTTTTTATATATGGGGGCGCAAAAACTTTACATTATTTTCCGCGAAGCGAGAAAAGAATAACAAATTTTATTCCATCTCTGTCGAGCCATTTTTTCAACTAATTGAAAGCCTTAAATAACTAAAAATCAATCCGCTCACTACAGCAATTTGAATATTAATTCCCCAGAAATAACTTATCAAAAATCGTCTATTTTATGATTAATAAATAGATGGGTAAGAATGGGTTAAGCTATTACAAGAAATAATTTTGCTTTGGTAGCTTCAGTAAATTTAAGTACGTTTTAAGTGTTTCTCGCAATGGCTTGATCACAAACAAAATGAGTACCTAAAGAACATTTCCCGGTTACCCAGTAGTAACTAAGAACAACAAGAGATTTACGACTTTTAGGGAAGGTCAAGTTTTTGGTAAAATTAAAGATAATAGGTTTATGTATCGCTTATATATATTTTTCTGTTCGTCCATATAATTGATACAATATATGACATTAATAACATTCGACAAAAGAAAATTCTGTAATAAAATTTGCAGGTAATCCAAGGTGATTTACATTAAGAATTTAATCTACGAGAAGCTTACTTAAGATTACCTTTGATTTCAACTTTTTAATCTCTGATAACCACAAAACCATAAAATAAATTAAAATAACTTGGTTTAAGATATTGTCTTGTATTTAAAATTCGTAGAATTTTTATAGAGATAAACACTTAGTTCTTAAATCAATTTGGTTTAGTACATTCAAGTACTAAATGTTTAATCATGTTACTGACAACAGAAGAATGCTTTAATAAAATATAATATGTAATAGGCAAGATCGTTGGGTCTTGGGCGGATGAGATCTCTGACTTGACTCTTACAGTTGTGAGTTCGAGTCTCGCCCGGTGCAAAGAATTGAATGTTTAGAAAAAAGACATTTTCGCTGTGCCATAAAGTAATAAAAATGCACTGCATTCGCTCAACAACTCCTGGATCATGGACGAGCGGATTCTTCCAACACGGGATAGAACAACAATATAGGTTAAAGTGGTACAAGTCAGACAGTGAGTGGTACAAGTTGGACAATGGTACAATTTGGGCAGGGCTTTTTGTCTTGATAAATTTAGTACTTCAATTTTATTTGTATATTTTTAATGCTTTAGTTTTATAATTTGGTTCCATGTGCTTAAAAACAGATTTTGTACTGTATTTATCAAGAAAAAAAACCACGTCCAACTTGTACCGGCGAATTGTCCAACTTGTAACACTAATTCCAAATTATATCACTTTATCCTAACATGATTACATTGTACAAATATCTCTATACGATTAATAATATAAACAATAAACCGATAATACCAGGATTAAGTATCCATAATTTTTTTAATTTATGTCCAACGCACAATAACTTTTGTTTAGTAAACATGTTTTTGACATTTAAATGAGAGTGAGTGAGATCTATATCTAGTCATCTCGCTCTATCTCATAGGAAATTTTGAAAACATGTTAATAAACAAAAGTTATTGTGCGCTGGGCATTACGCTTTTCAAAAAAAAATACTTCAATATTTTTGTATAAGCATTTTATCATGTAGGGCACACAGGGGTAGAATTAGCCAGCATATGAATTTTTTTATTGCTTATAATTTGTAGAAAAAATTTGTATTAGGCTTATAAACAATTTCAATGCGTAAGAAGGGAAATAATACTTCGAGTAAATAGTGGTTTCCTAAATATTCCTTCTAAGGCAAATTATAATATCCCACTATTTAATACTATACGTGGATACGTGGCTAATTCTGCCTTAGTCTCCTCTACTGAACAAATTATATTTTTCTGATAAAGTTTGACAAAATATGGCATAATCCGATCCAGCTTTTCAATTTGGTCGATAAAATAACGATATATCGCTATTCTCTAAAATAGTTTAAGATTTTACCGATTTTACCTTAAACTAAATTAATTATTTACCTACTTTTAGTGCTTTTAGCAATAGTTATGTACCAATATTCTTATTATATTAATAACAATAACAATAATATTCCTAGCACAAGGCATCATAGAGGAACTTGGCCTTTTTTCAAATTGGAAAAAATAATTGTTTGAAAACATATCAATACATAACTTTAAATAAGCGTTATATACCGAAGGACAGTACGACGTTACAAAAAAAAAGATCATAAGAACCTTTTAAAAATGTTAAAAAGATCAATAGAACGTGTGTAGCATTTGAACCATGAATATGCTCTCTATCCTGAAAAACGTAAATTTTTCTAGTTTTCATTCAGTTATAAAAATCCAGAATATATATAATTTTTTCTGGAAAATTTCAAAGCATTTTCAGTAGCACAATTTCTTAGATCGTTTGTATTATTACAAGAAATATAAAAAAAGAATCTAAAAAAATAATTTTAAAAACTGTCATCTCTGTTATAGCTTAAGATAGAACCTGGTTTTGGTTAATAAATTCAAGGCATGATCCTGAAAAGATAACTCAATAATGTGCATTATTCTCTGTTTTATAGAGCATATATAATGACTTTTTACAAACTAAGTTCTTATTGAATGTAAAAAAAACATATGGATCGAGACTGCTATTTAATTTTACAATTTCAGTAAATGGCTCATCAACTGTTATTGTCTCTTTTTTAGAAAATACTTTAAAAAATAAGCACAATCCTTACCACGGAAGCAATGAAATTTCCCGTAAATATTTCTATGCATATAAACTCTTTCTCATTTAAAAGTTCTTGGAGTGTAACAAATGGTTGTCATTAAAATACTGAGGATTTATAAATAAAATTTCCCATAAGTGAGATGTGTTCTGAAGATTAAAAATCCCCAACACAATGCGAATCTCATGACAAAACTTCAAAGTTATATCCGCCAATTAAATGCAATAAAAATCTTTCTCGATCTGATAGATTCTATAATATATACATATATGTTGCCTTTTTTCTCTTTGCACTCTGATTTAGTTCAAGGGTGTGCTATTTGGTGTCAATCCCAAAAAGATACACACTCACAATTAACAATAATTGAGATGCGCTAAACGGATGGGTGTGGAAACTTTTGTTAAGTTAATTTTTGTGCTCGGAAAAGCGCCAAAATGAATAATTCAAAAAAAGGAATGAGACATAACGGTGTAAAAAAAGCTCTGGAAGTTTTTCTTTGCTCCCGAACAGAAATATAGTGTTTTATAAAGTTGCTAATTGCTTTTGTCACTTCTCTCAACTGACTTTTCTCACTCAATTGATGAAAATTTTGCATTAAATTTCCATCCAATTGAGAGTTTTAGCACCCACTTAAATTGTTCCACTTTCCAGAGATGCATTTGGGAGTGAATAGTAGCACCAAATTGTCCAAGTTTCCCCATTAAATGCAACACTAGAAGACTTTTCTGAATCCCCAATGTGACTGTAAGTTTTGAGTACAATAAAAGTGGCAAAGCGTCCCAACTTTGCTGAATATTCGAATTTACTGGATAGAACATTTTGTAAATTTTTCTTCATCACCATCGTTTTTGAGCGAATACCAGTTTACTATCAACTTAAGGCGTTACTTGGGTTTACATCAATTAAAAAAGAACACCATATTTACTTTATATTTTTTTTTCGACAAAATAAAAACAAATTAATTCAAGCTCTTAAGGATATAAATTTACAACATTTAAATTATATTATCTGAAATTTTCATTTCAACTTTTTCAAAATAAGAAAAAAAATATTTCAAGTAAAATGTTCAAATTTGTACCTGAATGGTGTTTTTTGTTCCTTAATCACAACCTATTTTTCAAGATGAAACATGGTGTAAAATACACAGAAAATATTTTTCTTGTATAAAGCTCTCTCAAAAATCCAAATTTATTTTAAAAAAAAATACCGTTCAAGTACGAGTTTAACTCAACAGCTAACGGAGAATATTTGGGTTTTAGATCTTAGATATGCACTGATGATGCACAAAATTTTGTCCATCACAAATAATGTATTTTCAAAAACGATGTCCGAAAATCAAGCCCTAGTAGCTTAAGGTTTAAGATTTTTAAATGAAAATAGGTTTAATTAGAAGGAATCACACCTAATATGAATTTTCTTTGTGCACTAAGAAAAAACCTAAAAAGGTAAAAAACAACTATTTAGCAAAGTTGAATTAACTCTACGAATATCGATGTAATTGTTAATAATAATAATAATAATAATAATAATAATATTTATTGTTTCATGCCCATAGTACACATATGATACATCTAGGACTATACATAACTACTCTTTTTCGATGTAAAATTTCATTTCGACTGAAGTATATGCTTAAGTGTTTTCGTTTTAAGAATATACTTCAGTCAAGAAGATTTTCATGTGACAAAGTTCATATGCAACATCAACAAGATACATGACTAACAATGTTTCATCAAGACATGTGCGTGCATCATACATGATATTTCGCTCGGAACATAGGGAACACGAGGTCAATGAAATATTAATAAAGAAAATGATAAAATAAAAAAAAAACATAAAATTGCAAAAGCATTAAAATGTTTTAAAATGGTAACTCTAAAAAAGAATTTTTTTAACTCTTGAAACGAGTTATTTTCAGTGTTAAAAAGAGTTATTTACACTCTTTTGTCATGTAAATTTTAGAAGAAAAAAAAAGTTAAAACAACTCTTCCGAATATTACACCTAAATAGAAGTAAAATCCACTCTAAAATATAGTTAATCGAAAATCACAACGAAAAAGAGTTAATTCAACATCGATTCGAGTAAGTTTTACTAGATTATTTTTCTGAGTGATGTTGATTCCCGTCACCGACTGTTTGGTGATTTCGGAACACGATTAGGCTAGAGAAAACAGTCGAGCCAGAGACTAATGCAAAGAAAATTTGATAATACAGATGCACTTGAGAACAGTCGTGTGCTAAAAAAAAATATTCAGAAGAAACAATTTCCTTTTTCATTATTAATGGACAATGAAGATGTTTTTTAGCACTTTACTGTTCTCAAGTCCCTCTCCATTATCGAATTTTCTTTATGTTGGTTATTGTCTCAACTGTTTGTCCCAGTTCTCGTCGTGTTCTAAATCCACAAAACAGTCGCGAAATGTACCAACACCAAGAAAAATCGGTTAAGTAGAACCATTTGAGAACAGTAAAGTGCTAAAAAAATACGCTCATTTTTCATTGCAATAGCACCATAAGTCAATATCTGATTCGATTTGATCTCTTGTCTGCATAAATGACACGTATTTATTAATTTAAAAAAAAAATTATACTGGCACCGTACGGTATTATCATTTCGAAATGGCGAAATGGAGAATTACTTTTATTTATAGGTCAAATGTTAACCAACAAAACTTATGAACGTACAAAACTTATTCAAAAATTTAAGAAATTGTTGGAGCTGATTTTGAAATACAGTAGACTCTCGCTAATTTGGCTCTTTTAAGATCGGACTACTTTATAATTCGGACAGCAGTTGAATTTGAAGAAAAGTTTGTTGACATTTTTCAAGTTTGATTATGTTTATCAAATGAAGCAAATAGGCTCAAATTTGTCATGGTTTGTCTTAGTTTTGATGTGATTTTGCATTATTAAGGTATTTTCATGAAATTTACAATATATGTGATTATGTAAACTCAATATGAGTATGCAGTTGAACAAAAAATCGTTGCATTTCAAACAGTTTGACGCCCGAATTTCTGTCTAACTCGGTTGACATTTCGGTCCCAAATGCCCAAATTTGAGAGAGTCTACTGTAAATTGAAAAGGCTTGATTGGAGAGGAAAGAATAGGCTGAAGGGATTAGAAAGCAAACCATTCTATAAAATGTCTACTTATGGGAAGGGTCACCGAAGACTGGAAGCCAGAATCTCTTACCATTTGGCCTATAGCCTGACAATAAACTGAGAAAAAATTGGAAAAAAAATTTGAAACATCAAAGTCGAAATTGCAATTTTTCTAAAAACATAATTTTTTAAAAAAGCTCTGTGATTGAGTTTGAACAACAAAAGTTCGCAAAAAATGTTTATTACTTACAATTTTTCTTATGTCAGTTTTAAAATAGATTAAAATGTTGGTATAGTAATTCTCAGACTTTAAAATTACTTGCATATCATCCCCAGTATTTTCAGATTTTCCCTCAAATGTAATACACGAAGAGATATCCAAAACGACATGCAAATATTAGTGGTTAGAATACTATTGACTAATATGATATATTACTAACAATATTGACATATTAAATCATTTATTACTCTGTTTAAACAGATTGTTGGTTGATGCATCTCTAAATGAAGCACAACGAAGCGAAGAATTTCACACATTGCCAATTTAGTGAGATGTTTTCCGATGCTAGCCAAAATGCAAATTGAACTTGTGCTTTAAGAGCATGCAGTTAAAGTTCTTTTGCTTCTCATTACAACTCACATGCCTGTCATGAAATTTCTCTCCCATATGACGATTGTCACGAGGGAACAGTTTGAGAAGTTAAGAATAGAATCAAAAAGTCTTCCATTCAACACTGTGTTCAATAAATACTTGATGCTTTTGCCAATCAACACTGTTGCAAACGCAGTCTTCATCAATATGATTCATTGTCTTAAGGCAGCTTTTGTAGTTTAATTGTTTCCTAAATAACTATCTAAATGTCTTAATTTACACATCATTTGAACCTTGTGTACTATTTCAACAATATTTTTTTTACCACTTTCATTGTTAAAGACAGGAAAATATTTGTGTATCTTTCAAATTAAGAATTTACTCTTACAATGTTGACACTTTACAAATGATCTTCCTGAGTCCATGAGCATATCAAATAGTTTGTGAGCGATGTGAAAATTTTGTCTGATGACATTTTCATGGAGTCCCTGTGGAAATCTCAATGGAAAATGCTGACAAGAATTGCCAATAATTGTTGGCAAGATGTTATTTCCCTGATTTATGCTCATGGTCATTAAAATCGTGTTTAAGTGGTACATATTTCAGAAATATTCTCTTAAAAATATTTCATGAAACACTGTGGAGTTTTACTTTTTATTAGAATACGCACTATTTTGAGACGATGTAATTTTAATTTATATAAATATTAAATAAAAAGTATTAATTTTATGTAAAATCTAATTGGAAATTTTGTGACAAATCTTCTTAGATGACTGTAATGACAAAATAAAACATAATAACGGATTTAATAATCTGTATTGACAGAAAAAATCCAGCTTATGAATTATAGATCGAAATGACAAATTCGAACTTATGGTATAATGAGAAATGAATTTGTTTCTTTTAGCAATTTTCTGTTCTTAAGTGCTTCTGCATTATCGAATTTTCTTTATTCTGGTTCCTGTCTTGGTTGTTTTCCCAGTCCTCGACGTGTTCTAAAATCACCAAACAGTTATGACAAGGAACCTAATAAATAAAAGTCGATTATGTACACACTGAGAGAAATCCGAAAAAGTTAAAATAACATTCCGGAAATGTTAATTTTACCCTGCATTATTGATCCGAAATCGGTGTAAATATTACCATTTTTAGGTGCATTAGGGGTTAAATTAACCCTTTTTCATGTTAATTTTACCCTTAAACGGTGTAAAAATAACATTAAAAAAATGTTGATATATTTATACACCTAAAAAGTGTTAAAGTTACGAGGAAAAAAAGTTAATTGCACCCTCTTTTTTTCTCAGTGTAGTAACACTTGAGAAAAGTAAAGTACTAAAACACATGTTCTTTCATTGGAATAGCACCATTATTCAAGATTCAATTCCAAATTCAAATATGCCAAAATCATTTTAGAGATATGCTCCATAAAGCATTTCAGCTTTCAAGTGTTTAAAAATAATTTAAAAAGGTTGGTTAAAACTATACGAAAATGAAAAAGAAGAAGTTTGATAGGAGATAACTAAATAAATAAATCTTAAATTACAAGGAAATGATTCTCTGATAATTTATGAAGATTATATTGAAGTTTTCAAATCGCTATCTCTTACTAGTTGGGTTTTAGTTTTGAACAACAGGCGAATGAAATGCAAATAGACGGAAAAACATCGCTTCAGTTATTTTTGTTTCAAAATCGGATTCATGAAATCATGACAAAATGACTTTGTGGGATTGGGAAATGAAACTTAGAGGTATCGAAAAGGAAAAAAGATATAATCACTCATACGATGTGGGAACGGCAGAATTCTATCCACAAATAAACTTTAGGCAAAATACTGTTAAAATTTAGCACACTTCCAGTTCATGTTTTCCGTATGATTTGAAAAATAAAAGAGTCTTTCAAGCTAAAAACAAAAAAATGATAAAATAAAAATCACTAAAAATTAAAAAAAAAACACAACGCTTTACAAACCTACAAAATAAAATCAAACTCTATTTATGATTCACAAACTCGTATCACAAAATATTTTGTCTCTGACATTTTATAACAGAATTTATTTTTCTTTCAAAGATCATTTCATCTTATGACACATTACCTCTACAAACGCCTCATCTACTGCTTTATCTAATAAATTTTATCTAAGGGGCATATAATCGGAAGTTGTGTACGAATATTAAAAGTTTTTATTACATATAACATTATGAAAGTGTTATAAAGAAGTGATCTGTACATATTAGTTATTCGTCTTATTTCCCTTAAATTTTATCCACTACAAAATTGTGACTTAAATCGTTT
The DNA here is from genome assembly GCF_024763615.1 of Phlebotomus papatasi. Lineage (NCBI taxonomy): Eukaryota > Metazoa > Arthropoda > Insecta > Diptera > Psychodidae > Phlebotomus > Phlebotomus papatasi. The sequence goes on from NC_077223.1 coordinate 58,953,904, forward strand.
TGAATTTGACATTTAATTTTTGAGTTTTATTCAGTGTGTATATATCTGTTCAGAGAAAGAATAAGAATCTAGAAATTTCAGCAAAAATTACGCCAACTAAATTTTAAAAGCTCTTTAAGTTTTTCCATTTTTTGAAAATTCGATTTCTGTGTAGATAAAAGAGATCAATGCTACAAATATTTATCACAGATAGTCCTAATGAACTTTTTAAATTTTCAATGCTTTATTCAAGCGGAAATTGTAAATTACACGAAATTCAGAATTCTATTTTTGAAATATTTTTCTTTAAACCCTTAATGTGAAAAATATTTATGCCTTAGGTAAATTTAAACTTATTTTTGCAGTCCAAGTCCACTTCCTTATCAATAAATAGAAAAACCCCAAATATTAAGTGACTCAAAGACACAAATAACATATTTGGACGCTCACGAGCGTCAATTAATGTGAATAACATTAAAATTTTAATGTGCAAGATGATGACGCCGTTAGAAAATGGCATGAAAAACACTGTTCTCGTTAAAATAAAGAAAAATTTTCTACCATAAAGTTGCTAATGAATAAATTTACTATTAAAGTGTATCAACTGGATATTTCTTTCAATTACGAGGGCGAATTAAATTAATCGGTGACTGTCAATTTTTGCCTCAGCATTTTTGCGAAATTTTTAAAGAAAATTTTACAAAACCTGAAAAACACATTTCCCATCCTGATAGAAAAAATGGTGTTTAGCAAGGCTCTAGAACGGTAAAGTTCTTTTATTAAAATGTTGTTTAGAATTTAGAATACTTGCAGGTCAATTAGAAACTCGTGAAAAAAAATAAAATAAACGTTGTCTTACATTTTGTCCCCTATAACACTTCCTATTGAAAAATTTTCTTTTATATTTTTCAATTTAACAGAAAAACTACAATATATTAAAATTATAAAACTATAAAAAAAAATCTGGAAATTTAATTTGAGTATCAAAAGGCATATGAAAATTCTTACTAGTACTCCCTCTGAATTTTGAATGGATTGTCTGTTTGTCGAGATGAAATAATGAAATTGAAATGGGCGTAAAAAAAACTTCAACAACTGTCAAATGTACAATTTTTCAATTTTTTTCATGACATATATAAGAGAAAAAGAGCAAGAAGAAATAAGACAAATAAATAGAATGAATCGGTGTTTGTTCAATATTTTTTGGTATTTATGTATCTTGCTAAAATGGATGGCCCCCATACCCCCCTCCCTCATCTGAAAACTTGTTCTCATCCAATTTCATTTTGGGAAAAATATTCTACATATGTGCATCCAAATTCGTACTGAAGAATTTTCAAATGTTCCAAATATCCTGACTTGAACTATGATGACTTTTTTGATTGTTTATTTGAACGATAATGCCAATAGATTGTCTAATGAACTTTTCACTAAATTATCGACAGTTTTCACAGTCATTCTAGAAATTCGTTTAAGGTTGAATTCCACAATTCACGCATTAACAGAATTCTTGCAACACCATTGGGAATTATTTTAAGTGATTTGTCGTCTTTGAGAACTTCCTCTCTGTCTCACCACAAACTCTTCTTAACATTTTGACAATGAGTGCAGATATCCACAGTATTTATCTATTTCTATAGAGGCACTATAGGCTTCAACTATTATTTGACCAGAGTCATAGCTCACACTCAAACATTAAATTTATCAAATCTTAAGACGAACACACTTAAGCGTACTTCAACACCTTCGTATGTTTTTCTCTTCAACTTTTTACCTGTCCTTCAACAATTTCTTTGCGAGATAATTTTTTGCCATATTTTCCATTTCTTTGGAAATTAAATTAAATTTAGAAAATATTTTATTTTAAAAATTTTCCTTATAACATTGTCAACTATTTCCTAAATTTAATCAGGAAGATTTTTTTATAGTAAATACTTCTTCAAGGCAAATTCACCTTCGCCTTGCTAACATAAAAAATCATTTTGTCACATCTTCTTATGAGTCTCTTTCAAGTGAATTTTCTTATTTATAAATTTTCTCACATATTCCATCTACTTGACAGATGAGAGACACTTTTCTTGCCTCACGAAAAATGTCCAAGGAAATAAAAAGAACAGCCAGCAACTGTAAAACTAATCTTCCAACTGAAATAGAATTCAGGAGAAAAAAAACTTTTAAGAGAGTATAAGAGGAAGATATTTTAATAAATAAATATTGACTCTATTGGAATTGTATACGTCCATATCTTGGGTCTTTTTGGGCACTGAAAAATTAACAATCAATAAACGCACCCCAGAATCACTTTCACCAAAAAATCCAGCTTGATGTGTGAGGTGTTTAAACAAAAAGAAAGAGAATGGACTCCTCATCGTCGAAAGGAGATTTCAATCAACTGGCAATTAGTGGATATTAACTCAGGGCAAAAATAAAAATATAATAACATCTCAGCTTGAGCTTCCACGCAGAGCTTTTTTATCTAAGCATCCCAATGAGGAAGCTCGTGCCGAGGAAAATGAGAAAAAATACTTAATGGTAATCTCATTCATCAACATCTGACGCATATTGAACTTCAACGACAGCGAAAGTTAACGTTTTTTTAAGTACAGATACGCACTATAAGAACTGATACTGACAGAGAGGAAAATTGAATGAGAAAAAGAATAAAACTCCTTTCACCCAAAAGTCTAAAATTGCACATAAAATAATATTAAAACTCGTATTAAATTAAAATTACATGCTCTATATCACGATTTGAACTTTGAATGCGCTCTATATAACCTTTAGGTAATACATTTGAAGATGTTTCGAAAAGGAAGTGTCTTTGAGCCACCTGAAAGGTGATAATAAAAATTCAGTTAATTTAAAATGCACACAGTTAAATAGCTATAAAAGTGCCAATTTAATATCCCAATTGGTTTGGTTGAGTGGTAGAAGAATTAATAAATGTTTTACGATTGGTAATATTTATCACTCAGAGTGAAATTTAATGGTGACTTTTGCGTATTTCTACTTGATCCATGAATAATCTTTCCGTCTTATCTCTATTTGGCAAATTAAGAAGCTTTTTCCAAAGATTTAAGCAATTCCCAAAATTAGTAGCAACTTCAATAATTTATAATGAATTTTGGCATTAAATTTAAAACAAAGTTTCCTAATAGCTTTCCAAATATCTTTCTATATTTTAGACTTTTAGTTATATTTAGGTATACAAGTGATGCTTTTTCAGTCAGTGTTAATGTTAGGACATTAGTCTTCAGAAAAAAAAAACTTGTGCAGAAACTTTCGTCTCTATAGTGTAATTTAATTTTGTAAACGTTTCAGATGTATTGCAAGAAGATGACATGATAAATTATAAACTGGATAGTTTATAAAAAAAATCTTAGATTCTAAGAGAAACTCAAAGCTTTTTTTTGTTGAAAATTTCAGATTAAAATTAAATTCTTTTCAATTATAATAAATAATAAGAGTTCGGGTCAAAATCCCGGAAGCCAAAATCCCGAACACCAAACACCCGAAAGCCAAAATTCAGAATTCTTAAAAGTGTCATAGCTACACACAGAAAAATGAAAAAGTCTTAAACAGAAACACCCAGGAATTTAATTTCAAAGCCCATCGAATGAATGCCAATGCCCTAATTCTAAATCCTTTGATCATTTAGTTTTAGTTGCAAATCTGTAGACATTTTTCATTTTCCAGCTAATGCTGAAATTAAGTTCCCGATCTCTTAATTTGAAAGAGCTAGGGACTCTAGCTCATTTCTTTCGCTCAGAGCTTCTAAACTTAAACGCCTCGGGGATTCACGTCCAATTTAAGTTTCCAGAATCTTATATAATATATTCTTAAATTTAGAGTCAAAATTTTTCTGTGTGTACTCCCACGAGAACCTACGCTGGCTAAAGGCAAAGAGAATTTTTCTTGTGTTTTGGGAAATTATTCTAGACATTATCCTCCATATAATTTCATCCCTTCAGGATTTTGACGTTCGGGATCTTGGCTCCATCCCCGACATAATTATATGAAATTATACCTGATAATTTTCACAACAAATCATATTGGTATAAATCTGTGTTCCAAAGGGATTATGTGAGAAAAAATTATATTTTTTCAACATAGTAAAATAATTATTTTTATTTGAAAAAAAAACTTTTCGGTGGACAAGATTTATCAGAGTAGGTTCATTTAAAATCCAAGAAGCAAATATTTCTTGTTAGCTAATGATTTGAACTAGTCCATAGGATTTTTTTTAAAAATTAAATTTGAATTTTTGAGAGAATTTTATACATAAAAAAAACCATTTTAGACATATTTTACACCACGTTTCATATTGTAGAATAAGTTGTGATCAAGTCAACATAAAATCCTTCGTTCAATAACAAGTTTAACTCATCAGCAAACACAAAATATTTGTTTTTAATATCAGATAACACTATTCTTAAAAATTTTGTCCACCGAAAAGAAGTTTACTTAAAAAAAAACTCATGTCTCAATTGCTGCATTTTTAAAAATTTTAAATGAAAATTTCAGAAAATATTGTTTAAATTTTGTCCTTTTATATATCCAAGAGCTTGAATTAATTTATCTGTTATGCTGAAAAAAAATTTTAAAAAAATCTGTATTTTTAATCTTCTTGACCCACGTAACCCGTTAAAGCCTCTACACACTAGGAGCATTCTTTTTTTTTAAATGTTTTTTTTTTAAAGAAAATTTCCCCTATCAATCTAGGCAAAAACATCAAATTTTGATTAAATAGGACAATTTTTGACGAAAATTGATTCTAGTGTGTAGACGCCACATGAGTAAAAAAAGAAGAAAAAACACAAAACATTTTATTTTAATTTTTTTCAATATATTATGTTAAAAATAAATGTAATTCAAGTTCTTAAACATATAAAAGAACAACATTTAAACTTTATTTTCTAAAATTTTCATTTCAAAATTTAAAAAAAAAAGTTTAAATATTGCACTATTATTAGGGTAAGTGTACCAAATTTCGGCATAGTTGCATGCAAGCGCCAAAGTCTTATGTTTGAAATGTAATATTTTTAATGCAAATTGAATTTACTTGTTACTTTTTTATAAGGAGTGTTCCTTGGAACCTTGTAGGCAGTCTATCGTCTTTATTTTCTCTAAATACACATGGTGAATTTAGAGACACTTTACTTCAAATGAAGGTGGCCTATTTCGGCCACCTTCATTTTCACAGTTCCTTGCCCTTCTGGAATTCTTCCAATGTCTTTTTTAGATCATCTTGTTCGTCGAAGCGGCATTTTTTGTTATTTTTTGCATTGAATTACTTCTAGACTATGCAAAAACTAAAAATTCAATGAAATTCGAGGAACAAAAAATGTGGCCGAAATTACAAGCTGGCCGAAATTTGGCACACTTACCCTATCTATATGACTAAACGCTTGAGCTAAATAATTTTTGTTATTAATGTTAAAAACAACACCTAAAGTAATTATGTTTTTTTTTTAGTTTTTTGTCCCACGCGACCCCTTAAGATGTCTTTGAGATGAGATTCCGTACGCTCTCCTATTGAAATTTCTTCTTTCTTGCTTATATTAGAAAAAAAACATAAATAAATTCTTTCAGAAGCATGTGAGGTATGTCTGTTATTTAAAAACATGTAAAACCAAATTGAAATCATACACGTGGGTGATACTGACTAACAAAACTTCAACCATATAATTTTCTCTGAGGATAGTAGAAGTTAAAATATATAATATAATTTGAAATTTAGGGAATACATTGCATTCTTAGCTTTCTCTGTGGAATTTGAGCAATAAAAAGACAGTAAGGGAGACTGGGGTAGCATTAGTCAGAGGTAGAATTAGATAGTGGCATGGCCATAGTTTTTCTTTTAGAAAAACATATTAAGCAAACTATTATTTATTTAGAGAGTAAATTAATTCGCTCCTTATTTATTGAAATATTTATCAGAAAAAAATCATTTGTTGGCTAATTTTACCCTGGTCGTTCAAATCGTTCAAATAACAAGAAAAAGAACAATCTCAAAATTAATTACTATTTCTTTTGAACACGATAGTGAAATAAAATGTCATAAATTATCCCATATATGCCATATTTACCCTAGAACTTTGAAATTTTACAATTTTTTTTTGTAGAAAAGACTAATCGTTCTCGTTCATTCGTAACCCAAAATGCTTTGAAATATTGAAAACCATTAAGATTTAGCTAATCACAGAACGTAGTGATAAGATTAAAATATTTTATGATTACTAAATATTTCGTAATATGTAGTTAATCCCTAATTGCAAAGATAGAAGTGCTTAAAATTTATTTAATATTTATTTTTCAAAATGAATTTTGTAAATTATTCACAGCAACTCTTATCACTTTTATGTTATTTTTCGACAGACAAACAATATGGGTAATATATTTCACATTCCCTAAAAGTTAAATGTTGAAAGAATTTGGAGAAGGACAATGATGAAAGTGAGAGGAAATTTCGAAAGGAGAGATAGTAAGAAAGGTCATAAATTTCCATCGACTGGGAATTGTGCAATTATATATATATATATATATATGCTTGGTCAGACCCACCCGAAATACCCAAAAGCAACCACTTTTATTTTCACTTAAAATTCGCTAAATTGGGTATCATTTCACTTTCATCTCAGTTCCAATTCGTATTTCGTCGTAATTTTATAATTTGTTTTTACTACTTTTGTGCCCTAAAATGGCGTGACTGGGTCTGAATCTTGGTAGATTTTGAAAGGGGTTTTGCGACTCTTGGACTTGGGATTTTGAGAATGGTTGGCGAGATAAATTGTCAGTGGTTTTTTTTTCTCCTTTAAATGGGGAAAGGGCACATTGGGAAAAGAACACGGAAAGAGAGAAAGGTCATGCATTGGAAATGTGTAATTTATCAAGATGCCAGATCGATTATGAAATTGAAAGATGAGATATACTTGAAGTTTTGGGACTTTCCTTGCTGACTCTTCAGATTTATTTTAACTAAAACGTGTTGAGTCGATTCTGAGAGAAAGTCTTGTGGTGAGCTTTTTTTTTGTTTGTTATTTTGCCCAATGGGAAAGATGGTACGTCTCTAGTACACAAATTTTGCGCCAAAAATCATCCTCTTCATCAAAGTCAGAAAGACTTACACACATCATTCCCAAAAATCTTCGGCAATTAGCGCAATACAAAATTTGTAGTATATTACAGCTTCTCTCTCCTCTTTTCTCTTTCGATGTCACTCACGAGATCTTTTTCGTAAATCGTTTTTTTTTTGCTGCTTTGTCTCAAAGATGATTTTCATGTGGATTTTTTTAACACACATTTCTTCTTTCATCATCTTAGTGATCTTCTGTATGCCACACAAAATTCGACAAATTTCACTTTCTTCACCATCGTTAAAGTACTTTTTGTCTTGATGGATATGTTCATGAGGGCACAGTGTCTTACACGGAAAACAATGAGAAACAATTAAACATTCGCTTGTTAAGACTATTATTTTTTACTGACAAATTCTCAAATGCAATTTTTAAGACACGTTTTTCTCCAAAATCACAAAAGGAAAAACTTTTTTTTTTGACCAAGAAATTACTTCAAATATCCGCTAAAATTTTATATGCAAAATCTTTTTAATTGTTGGCAACAGCAAAAGTCCATTAAATTGATAAGTATCAATATATATGAAAAAAAGCTCTCTTTTTTTTAAACTCATGCCACTCTTCCATCACAAATTCTTCTGTGGTGTATTGGAAAAATTTATGCACAAGAAAAACAGTCAATCTCTTCCGGATGGAGTTTGTTGCTTGTATACTCTTCCAACTTCCAGATCAACTCAATATTGCATAATGTTTTGGAATATTTTTTTCACAAACATGAACATTTTCTCTCACAGTGGGAAAAACAATTCGCCACACGACTTCCATTTCAATATGAAAAAAAAGAGGGAAAACAATGGAAAATTTAGCATTTTCCCAAACAATGTGTAATGTTGATCATGTGAAAATGTGACGGAAGATGATGCAGAATCTACATTTTTACCAGATTTATTTTCTCGAGCTTCGTGTCAAGTTTTCTTTGCAAATTATCATTAGCTGAAAGAATTTTTAAAAATATTTATACAAGTTTGAGTAACTTTGAACTATACTAAATCAGGTATTATATACACAAGCTTAAGCTTGAGAAAAGCTTGGAGTTTTAAAAATTGAGAAATATAATTAAATTCTAGGGTAAAGTGATATAAGTTGGACATAGTGTTACAAGTTGGACAATTCGTCGGTACATGTTGGACCACTTTACATTATAATATAAGAGATAAATTATAAGACACAAAAATTAGAAGGATTAAATATGTCATGTATTATTATCTCTAAACTGATTTGAGATGCAGTCAGAAAATTTCGACACTATGGGCTTCCTTATCTGATTTCTAGTTTGGGCAACCTTTGCAGCTTCGTAATATTCTAGCTACATAAATGACGATTTTTTGTATTCATTCCCTAAAAAATATGTTTTTTCGGTTTTTCTTAAAATTGGCCCAAGCTTTTTTAATGATTTTCGGATATGTTTTAGAGATAGTCCAGGCGAACTTTTCACCCAAACATACCTATGACCAGAAAATTCGCCATTTTGAATTATTGAAGGTCAAAGTTTACCGTTTGCACTTTGCAAAGGTTTTCTGTTTACTATTTCATTACCTGTTCAGAACCATTTGGAACTGGTTCAGTTTTATCGGAAATTCCAAGACCTTTCCAAAAAGCCCAAACATGATACCGTTCAGATGAGAAATACGCTCCCTGTAGCATTTTTAACCTTTGACCTTGAAAAAGCATTATTAGGATTCAACGGTAATTTCGTTTAAGGACGAAATGTCTGCCTGAATGCTCTCTCACAATACAAAAAAAACGAAGTGGGGCAAACGAGGGGCATGTTAGCGATCTTTCCTAAGTCACTATCTTTTACCGTTTGGCCTCTAGACCTGGTGATAGCCGAACGGATAGACGGACAAAGAGCGTGATGACATTTCTCAGAAATCGTCTGAAACGGGAAGATTTGTTAAGCACTTGAAGGGTAATTTTTCACCCGATTTGGTTAAATTTAGATTTTTTGGAAAGGCATTGGAATTTCGCACCCGGTTGCATCGGACTTCATAGATAAAATACCGATTTTTTTTAATCTCAAATACTTTTATAGTTTATGAATAAACTTGATCTCTAGTAGACCACTACGCACCAAAAGATCATGCGAAAAACTAATTCACGGTGAGCTCTATCTTGTGAGTTCGAGCATTCTGCAAAGCTGGGACGCTTTACCATCTCTTTTTAAAAGAAACTAGACCTTATCATGATATAATTATACTTTACAAACCTATTGTAAAAGAAATTAACAATATTCTAAGGTTAAGTCCCATTTAAATACAGGAGAAATAAACTCGATTTCAAAGGTTCTCGATTTTTCTCTATTGGACTTCAACTGCAAATGAGACTTCTTCAGATGTTTTTGTTTTGCTTAAGTCAAATAGAACATTAAGCCTAAATATGTCCATGGTATGTGTGATTGTTTAATTACCAATTCAGTGTGTTTTGAGCAATTGTCATCTAATTTTCTTGGATTTCAAACAGAATTTCCCATATTTCACTTCAAATTTGTGGCTGGTCATTTTTGCAATAAGTTATGCTTAAGGGCAGAATCACATTGACAGTAAAATGCTCACCGTCACCGTCAAAGCCCTCACCGTATTTCGTTAATTTACGCATTTTCATTGTAATTCTTACGCAATTTCTAAATTACCGTGTTACGTTATCTCATACCCGGTGACACTAGGTGAAAATAATATAAGAAAACTGAAGAAATAAAACGAAAATGCGATAAACGGTGAGCAAAAAAACTGTAGCAAAAAATCCTACAATTTTTTTTGTTCACCGTTAATCGCATTTTCGTATAATTTCTTCAATTTTCTTATACTATTTTCACCTAGTGCCATCGAGTATGAGATAAGGCAATACAGTAATTGAGAATTTGCTTAAGAATTGCAATGAAAATGCGTAAATCAACGAAATACGGTGAGGCTACGGCGACCATTTTACTGTCAATGTGATTCTGCCCTAAAACATGTTCTGGAAAACCCATAAGAGGTGGTTAAGAAAACCAATGAACACCTAATTGACGGTCTGCATTGTCAGTAAAAATTAATTTTCCAAGTGTCACAAAAATATCCCGTAGAAAAACTGCAAAAGAGTGATTTAAAATGCATGACACATCCTACAAGCAATTACAACAAGTAGATGAATGCTCCATCTAAATACTGATGTAAAAAATCCTTGTATCAGGTTGTAACGCTTGCAATACAGAGTGAAAGAGTGGACAAATTTTATACATAGCTGAGCAAATTGAGGCGACTTTGTAAAATTGATTTCCAGGAATTTTGAGAAGTGAGATTACGAACCTAATAGGTAAAAGTTTGTTTTTTATATAGCGATATAATTCATTCGGCTTGTATGGCATTTAGAATTGGACTTTATTTTCCGTACAAACACTGAGAAAAAGGGGGTGCGATTAACTTTTTTCCTCATAACTTTAACACTTTTTGGGTGTAAAAATATATCAACATTTTTTAATGTTAATTTAACACCTTTTTAAGGGTAAAATTAGCATGAAAAAGGGTAACTTTAACCCCTAATACACCTAAAAAGCATAATATTTACACCGATTTCGGATCAATACTGCAGGGTAAAATAAACATTTCCGGAATGTTATTTTAACTTTTTCGGATTTCTCTCAGTGAAGCTACAAAGCTACACATTCCACCACCTTCCAACTATTTTAACAAATGAACGTAGCTTTATTTCCGTTGTAAAGTTTACACAGTATAAAATTAACAAATGATTACACGGTTGTGTACAGATAAATTGTTTAGATATTGCATAAATGTGTAGTAGAACACAAAAATATACATTTATGCAAATTTACAACGAAAAACATGTTAAAAAAGATAACAATTTTTTACTGTATATGACAATAATTAATTAATATTTATATTTTAAACATTAATCTTATGTAACTCATAATTTTATCCATAAAATACGTTATTCCCACTATGTTTTCTAATTGGTAGGACCTTTGAGTGCTTTCAAGTATTACCAATTAGAGAAAATAATAGAAGAAAGTACAACTTCCTTCTATCTTTATGAAGAAATTGCTTCAAACACTAAGAAGCTGATCTGTACAAAATTATAACCAAATATTTCAGAGCTATGAAGTAAAACATAATTACAAACATTTTCAATGTAATTCTCAAAGAATTGAAATTCAAGTCTCAATCTAAACCCCAATGAATCATTCAATTTGCAGAATATACACAAAAATGTGTGTTTATGATACCCTCAAATACAATCTACCCCTAAGAACTGTTCCAAATTGTTATACATAATTTTAAAGGGTTCCGAATTGATAATGTTACCTGACCTTAACAATCCATTTTACAACATAATTTATTTTTCAATTTACAAGACATAAAATAGGAAAGAGCTAGGACATTTGTGTTACTTAAGTCTTTTCCACTTCATATCAATTTCCAGCAAGAATAAGAACTCTATTCCAGTTGAACGATATTTGGTTGGCATGTCTTATTTTTTGACTTTTTTAAAAATACTTATATTAATTTCAAAATACTAATTTCTTTTGTAGGAAAGTTACTATATTTTATTATCACGAATATCTGAAATACTTTACTCTTTCCTATATCACTCTTTTTAGAATGCAAGTAACAATAATTAAAACTCTCAATAAATAACCTAAATGTTTTACAACAAAAAAACCTAAATAATATTCTAGCAACAAGAATTACTGTTTCTGTAGGAAAACAATTACTATAATTTTTAGATCAAATAAACATTTCAAAAAATCATTTTACCAAAGAATTATATGTTTAAACTGGTGCAATAAAAAGAATATAACATCTATTTTGGAACTCAAGATATTAGGGGAGACCGGGGAGGTTTGGGACAGGGGTAGTGTGGGACAAGGCGATTTTTTCAACTAATTTTTGAAATAAATGAAATTTAACCATTACTGTATCGTAGGCAATATTAAGATGTATCTTGACTAAAAGAATGGATATCCTCAGTTTTATTGTTTTAATTCTATGAACACTTTTTTAAAAATTGATAAAAATCGTATATTTTGACGTCTCAGTTTTCCTCTTTGTATTTTATATCAGCGATATATAATCAAAACTTTTTTCTCTCATTAGGTAGCAGTGTAATCTAGGAACATATTTTTATAAAAGTTTCAGAGATTATACGCTCTTTTTTTTTTACATAAAGGTTTTAAATACCAAAACTACACGTGGGGATGTTTGGGACACCTGAAAGGGGATGAATGGGACGTTGATTTTCGACAAGATTGTAGGTGGTATGCAATTGTTTATTGTCAAAATGAAGAGTAATGCCCAGTTTCTAATGAAAATCTCCCTCTTGTGCACACTTTACTAGTGGAGCAGATTTCTCTAATTACAGGGACAATTAAACCATCATTGTCTAGGGAATCAATAATTCCTTCTCGTAGGATATTCGATCTTTTCCCAATCTAGTTAAAAACTATTTTTTTCGAAAATTTCTCGAATAAGTTCTCCAGAAAAGGCAAGGCGAGAGCTAATTCAGAGAAATAATGAGAAAACAAGTACAATGCAGTTGTCGTAAAATCAAACAGGAATCCGCCAATGAGTTAAAAACTAAGAGTTGCAAGAAAATCTACTCGCCTGAGGAATTTGATGATCATGATTGCAATATTTTTAGAACAAAAAAAAAGCAAAGAAAGGTAGATGGAAAATAAGAAGAAAATACTTTAAATAATTGATTAACAATAAATGACTCTACTGTACAAACAAAATTGATATTAATTTCTAAGTATGAAATTAAAGATGAAACATTTTTATTTCTATCAGAAATATTTTTAATCTGGTATTTAAAATTAATTAACGTGTTCCAGTAATACAAATTATGCGAGAAAAAACGCGTCCCAAACATCCTCTTTTGCGTCCCATACTGCCCCACATCGGGGAGGTTTGGGACAAAGCGTCAAGTAAAATGTTTTATCTTCTCCAAGAAAACTCATTTGTTTTCCAAGTTCTATCGAGTACTTTTTATAAAGTCAATACCCATAAGTATCCTATAGACCGCATAAAATTGTAATACACTATCGTGGTTTTTTGGAATAGTGTCTCAAAGTCAAAACATGAAAAAGTGTCCCAAACCTCCCCGGTCTCCCCTATATTTTAAATTGAAATTTTAATATTTCCATGTATTTTGACACATGTGCACGATGTTTCAACGCGTCTGGTTATGGTTTAATGAAAATTACTACCAATAGACTCTCAAATTGAAATAAATTATATATATGAAGGGGAGGTTACTGAAGATCGTAAGTTGATATCTAATACCGCTTGGCCTATATCCCATTTATTATTATAAAAGCGATTTGCTCACTCTTTGAATTTGGTCAATTAAAAATAAAAGAATTTATGTATAACTGGAATAATATTGATTTTTCCAGAATAATCAGTTAAATGACAAATACTCAGAAAATTCACAGAAATGTGCAAATTTATGTATAAAATTTTCTTAAAAAAAGGTTCGAAAGAAAAATAATTTCTCTTTCTTTCCCTTTTGCATATAAGTGTTTTGTTTTTAAAGTTAGTTATTGATCTGAACTTTTTTTGTGAAAAATGTTTTGGTACTGTCATGTGCTAAATTTTGGAACATTAATTTTTATTCTCCTACTTAATAGCTTCGTGACAATGTAAAATTTCAAGAAAATTTTATATTGAATGATAGAAGAATGATTTCGATACAACATAGTCATTAATTTTTTAATTTAGTATTAATTTAGTTATCAATAAATTTATTTTGAGACATATCACGCCATTGCACGACAATTTTTTCGCTTAAAAAAAAGAGCTCTTTTCTCATATGTGACCTTAGCTTAGACCAAACACGACTTTTTAATCGTCTTCTCTGCCCAATTTCATCATCTGAAATGGCTGGAAAGTGAAAACAAAGCCCCAAAAATTGTCTGATGCCGTTTTTTTTTGCTGCCAACAACTACTTCCCCTTTTTCACGCAGACTCTTTTATTGAATTTGGCAATTGAGATATATCTTTCTCTGTTTATGATCTTTCCCTCATGCACTGTGTCCAAATGGTCTTTTCACGCGGAATTGATTTTGGCGCGAGATTAAACTCTATTTTTCACTATATATCGCTCTATGGCCTTTTTTGCGTGTGGACAGAAAAAAAATGGCAGAGTAACGACTAGAAGAGATGTCAAAAGGTCAATTGTTGTTTGTCGCTGATTTTAGCAACAGTAAAATCTTATGAAATTCCTTCGTTACATTTCCCCAAAATGTCGCTCAAAATTTTAAGAGAGTGAAAAACATGTACATATATATACATAAATATGACTTTATCACATTAAATTAATGTTGTTTTTTTTGTTCACCTTCTCATGATTAATCTTTCCGCATGTGTCACTTTTGGTCTCGAAGAAAGCGAGAGTTTGTGATGGCTTTTGCCACAGTGAAAGAGACAAAATTGCCCAATGATACAAAGTGTAAGTGGAATGGAACGAAATGGTCTTCTATGGTCGAGGCAATATCCATTGGCTATAAGGTCTTATGCAATAGCTCTGCAGGAGCATCTGAAAATGCGTCTTAATTTTCACCCAAGTATTTCTACAGCAATCAAACACTTTTATACTACATTGGGAATATGAGTAATTTTACACAGATGGATAATAATGAGAATAAGTGTACAAAACTTAAATAGAAAATAATGGTATTTTTTATTTATTATTTCCTGTAATTAATCCTACTGCGATTGCCCTAAAACTCTTAGTTAGACCCATAATTTATGAAAGATAATTATTATATGGTGTCAAGGGGTAAATAAATGTGGCTTAGTCGATCATAAATGATCAGATCATTTAAATAACGCCGATCAGCCGATCACAATGAATTATCGCTGTCAATTAGCCGTTTACAGTGACAGATCGACGGGATTAATCCATCACATTGACTTATCGCCGCCAATCAACGATTTCCACGACTTCTCGGTGTCGGTGCGTTCGACGATTCACGCAGATCATCCGATTTTCCACTCGCAGTTCATTCATTAACAGCATTAGCAGTATACTTATTGACTCCCCAATAATGTGCAATTACATTGATTACGTTTAAAAACACCAAGTTGGACTACCAAAAAATTACCAACCAAACAATGCAGTAAGTTTTGCTATCTCTTTTTACTTTAAGTTCGAGCTATCTCGATAAATATTAAATTTCTGAGAATTTTAATCAAAACATATTTGTTAGTCTAAATATACCTACGTCTAAATATATTTTAGTACAAGATGAAATATCAGAAGAAAATAATAGGGAAATCAAATTACTGATTGAAAACCATATAGGGAAAGTGTGCCAAATTTCGGTTAGCTTCTAATTTCGGCCACTTTGAGTGTAAATTGGGCCATGCAAATAAATTAATTTAAATTATGTATGTTATCTTCAAATAGGGTAAAGGCTCATAATTTGGGACAGTCTGCTTATAAGCATAGATGTTCCAAGTTTGAAGTGCGATATTTTCAATACTAATTGACTTTTTTGTTACTCTCTTTTCAGAAGGGTTGTTTAGAAACTTGGCAATGGTTTATAGTCTTTGTTTTTACTAAAATTAGCCTTAACACGTTTAAAAATGAATTGATATGTAGAGGTGAATTTGACTCTTATTTTGAACAACTTGGTTATTAATTTAGACAACTTTGCTGTAAATTTGGACAGCTAATCCGCCTCAATAGGATGCCTATTGTTCTCCATTTCAAGAACCAATCTTACCAAGTAATCTTCCTGTTCATGTAAAGGAAACGTAGAATGTCACAAGAAGCCCGGAAACTTTCCATATCATTCATTAAAGTGAGTTGACTTCGATACTCCAAGTACGTGCGGATTCGCTGATTCCCTGGACTTTCCGGGAACTTTTCAAGGCATTTCTCGCTACATCTCGTTCGTAGAGATGATGCTCCTTTGTTACTCCAGGCATTTGTCCAACCTAGTCATCACAAAAGCTAAAACTTCACGAAATTTCGTGAGAAAAACACCTGTCCAAAATAAGGAGTATCACCTCACTGGTAAATGTCTTAAAAAATTTCCCATTTCTCGCACGAAAAATATAATTCACAAGGCAAATCTCACTTCAGATCAAATGTACAAATCACTACCAACGTGAATCAACACAATATTCAATAATATCACTCAAAAAAAAGCGACGAAACATTGTTAGTACTTCACCACAGCTAAATAAGACTGAAGTAAACAAGAAGTAAAAATAAATTTTAATCAATTTATTTTTAGTGTCCAATTTTATCCTCAAAGTGTCCAAAATAAGAAACTGGACAAAATTATGAGCCTTTCCCCTAGTCAATCAATTCATTTTGCTTTTAAATATTTATTCATTTTAGGATGTATTAACACAAATACCGTTAAATTTTAGGTATAATTTGAATTTAAATTGCGTTGTAAAAACTCAGTGTAGAAAGAGTCTTACAAAAAATGTGACAGATCGATTGTGTTTCTAGTAGTCTTACGATTTATGGTGAAGTGCAGGAGGTTTTCTTTCAGCGTTTTTGTTTATTGTTTCTGTTTATGTTAACTGTTTCTGTTTATGTTAATAGTGAATCAATCTCTAAATTTCGGGTAAAATTTCCTAGATGGATCCTGTATTTCGCGTAAAAAAGTAGATAATTTGTGAGCGTCTCTCCGGTGAGGTAGTGTTGCCTATTCCGTCAACATCTTTTGCTTTCCTAAATTTCTTATTCATTTTGTGTTTTTTTTTTCAATTTCTGAGTTCTACAATGTCCAGGGAAAAAAACCATCGCTTCTATGAAAAAGATGATGTGGAAAAGGCATTGAAAGAGTTCAGAAAGGGCAAAATGCTACGGGAATCTGCGCGTAAATTTTAGATGCTACTCTTCAGATCTTCAGGACAAAGTAGGGGAAAGTGGTCTGCCTTGAATGCGGCAGCCTTTGAATATTGTAATTTTTTCATTTTTCTTTAAAGCATAAATTTTTTTCTATTAACTATTAGATAGCTATTCATAATCCTCACAAGTCATAAAAAAATGCAGACCCTAGCTCTTATTTTCTAGGTGCTAGGGCAAAAAAACCAAACTGAGCTCTAAACTGTAATTTTGATGTTCCACAATTCATGTGTTTTTTCATAATCAAAATAATTTTTCGAACAAATCTTCTATTGTGAATCATAGAAGGTTATTCTTGGATGGTATTTCTCCAAATACATTTTGATTCAGATGAGACAATTTTTGTGGGTGATAAAAGTTTGCAAATATTGCTCTGCGGCAGCCTTTGAATCTTAATGTTGTGTGCCTTTGAATCCTCTCTTTCCATGTATTGAAACATCTGACAGCTTCCTGTCCGGGAGCAGAATAGAACTCCTACTTTGGTCTGACGAATGTCATACAAATACTTATAACATGCTATCTTGCTCCGGCCAGGATGTTTCAAACTGACAATTGTCAACTTCAATTGCGTTTTATTACAAATTTTCAAGTGAAAAACAGTGCTTCAGAAAAATGTAAAAAATGTTGTTGTATAATGACTTTTGACTACAGTGATTGTTTTATTGAGTGCATTAGGGTTCATGCTAATCAATTATGGGCCGTTTAATGCTAGAGCCCTAATATTCTCAGTGAAAAATTAAGATTCAAAGGCTGCCCAACCACATTCAAAGGCAGACCATGCAGGCTGCCTTTGAATATATCGACATCACATTTTCAAGTTCCTCACCAGGAAAAACTGAGGACTTGCGAGTCCTGAATGGGGTAAGCATAGAAGCTTAATGAACAAGAGAATTTTTTGGTGTAGTGCAAAGTAAAACTCCTTTTGTAGTTTACTCTGAAAAAAATCTCAAATTTTGAACATCATTTTACGTTCAAAGGCAGACCACTTTCCCCTACACAGAAGATCTCAGGGTTTGTGGATCATATAAACGTATTAAACTAAATATTAAACTCGTTCCGTTTGACGTTTTGAAATTTTCTATCCGTTGTGTCACAAAAAGTGGTCAGAAAAAAGGTGGCCGGAATTTCACTCAAAGTGGCCGGAATACTACCCAATGCAATGCTCATATTTTTATTAATTTTTCAATATTTTAGGAAGTGATTTAAAGAAAACAAAGATGATAAACTAGTTTTCAAGGTTCCACACAACCCTCCCGAAAAGGAAGTAACAAAAAATATCAATATGAATTAAAAATATTGCATTTCAAACTTAGGACTTCGGTATACTTATATGACTTATATGCACCTATGCCGAAATTTGGCACACTTACCCTATTTTGATATATCGTAGATGTAAAAATATTGTACCCTTCCTTTTTGTAAGCTTTTCTTTTATTGTAAAACACAAGGATAATCCACTTAAAGATTGTCTATAAAGATTGTTAGAATTAAAGAAAAGCTTAGGAAAAGCAGAGGTACAAAGTTACCTGTATCTACAGTATGAAGTTTTCTTCAACGTAATGCATCAACTAAACTTAACTACAATTTTTATAATTTATTTAAGGAATTGTAAAAAAAAGATGGGGCAATGTTATACATTTTCCCTGCAAAAAAATTGCTTTATGTACAACAACTATTTTCAAACTAACTACACAACGATTATTTTTTAGTTGAGGACTGATTATCTTGAAATAAGTAGCACAAATCTTAAGTAACTATGCATTTTTTTTAAAGTGCATTTCATTAAAACTGCTGCCTGGCTCAACCCTAACTTCAAACCTATAAATCATATTTTTCCCATAGAAAATTTACGAGAATGAAAAAAAATGAAAAGAAATGCAATTGATAGTGTTGAGGTCTTGCGTAACTGAAAGAGAAAGATTGTAGCAGTTTTTTTTTTATTTCGCGCCAAAATGCGGGGTGAAGGAAGAAATGCATGAAAGAGGTGAAAGAAAAAATTTACACATAGCATTCCAAAAAGTGTATACCTTCTCCTTTAACCCACTTTGAAAAATATATAAATAATAATAATCTGAGTGTATGAGAATGATGGTTCAAAACAAGCCCAATATAGTTGCATGTCTCACGTGGAGAATGCCTTATTTCTTTTGCTTGAAACTCTTTTTTTTTAAGAAAGAAGGAATATAAGACAACATTACCATCTCACTCTATCCACGAGCATTATGTGGAAACTTGGAAATCCAAATCCACTTCCTGGAGTTATGAGAATCGCGTGAATAATGCAAGAAGTCTCTCAGTGGTCTGTTGCCCAAGTCACTGAGGTATAAAAGTGTGCTGAGTTGATATGTGGTTGCGGATTGATAAAACAACATACTAACTCAGAGTCTCACAGTCACAACAAACATCTCTTCTTCTGGGGTCTATCAATTTCACCCAAAAAATGCCTCAAATAGGTATCCATTTCTTCAATTGATTTACCCCATTCATATCGGAATACAATCACTTATCTCAAAACCTTCTTATCAAACCGCTTTCTTGGCACTTTTATTGGAAACTGATAAAGTGGAATGACCGAAATTTGATCTTTTCTGGTTGGGTTTATCTCCCAGTTTCGCTCAAAAATAGTCAACATTTTTCACACAGGGGGAGATAGCGCTTTGAGAAAGGGGACACTTCTCTTATACTCGTATAAATGTTCAGTGCAATAGCCTGAAGAAGTTAGCCCTTAAAGAACTGCAATGAATCTGGAAAAATGGGTGAAATGGTTGAAACACTCAAATATAGCCTTGTCGTGTTTGTTTAAAATTAAAGTAAAGACTTATTCAATTATTTTATTCGACTTATGTCCAGCGCACAATAACTTTTGTTTAGTAAACATGTTTTTGACATTTCAATAAGAGTGACTGAGATGTAGATCTAGTCATCTCGCTCACTCCCACAGTCAATTTTGAAAACATATATACAAACAAAAGATATTGTGCGTTGGGCATTATGCCCAACGCACAATTTCAATGAGAGTGAGTGAGATCTAGATCTAGTCATCTCACTCTCTCTCTCATAGGAAATTTTGAAAACATGTTTACAAACAAAAGTTATTATGAGCTGAGCATTATGACTAGCGCACAATAACTTTTGTTTGTAAACATGTTTTCAAAATTTCCCATGAGCATGACCGAGATGACTAGATCTAGATCTCACTCACTCTCTTTGAAATTCCAAATATATGTTTACTAAACAAAAGTTATTGTGCGTTGGACGTTAGAATCTCAGTTCGATGTTTACAAACATAGTCCTTAAATTTACCGAAATATTTTTAAACAAGAAATTCGCGGATTAGGTCAATAAAATCGTAAAATATTGCTATTATTCTCCTTTTCTTGACAATTTGCAGTTATGGCTTCTATAAATGCCATATCAGAATTATAAGAACCTTTTCTTAATTTTTTTCAATAATTTTAGCACAGAATAGTTCTGTTCGTAAAGAAAAAGCCACTGCAAAGTTAAGCCAAAACTAATCGAAGACTAGTCAGAAGTCTAAAATGCAAATTCGCATATTCGTCATTTTAGCGCCAGCTGTTTGTTCTTTCATTTCAAATTTTCGGTACTCTTGACACTTTAATGTGTATTCTGTTCTTAAGCACAGTTAAAAACAGTGCGTAAAAGTTTGCCGCAAAAAGTGATTTTTGTGTCATTTTTTTTTAATTTAAGGATGACAAAGGGTTTGAATTTAATTTTCATTAAAATAATGTCCCTTGCACGAACTTTTATTCACTTTTGCGCAACTCGTTGGTTTAAATTTTCGAACGTCCAACGGATCTTTAGGTAAGTTCTCTCTGATATACCTTTGGATTGGTAAGGAATAAACCTCCACTCAAGAGTTCTCAAATCAGGAGGATTTACTGAACGTAAAGAATAAAAATATTTCAAAAAATCATTTTTATGCAACTTAGGCTTAATTATATATTTATGAAATATAATTGAATTATATGTTTACAAACTTAAAATAATAAATTTGATATAAACGATGTGAGTACTCCTTTAAAAGATTAAAAAGTTCGATGGAAGTCAAAGCTTATCAGTTTAAGTACAGACTGTCAAACTATAACATTTGATTTGACAATATTGACAACTATTTGATGTTTGATATAATTTTTTTAAGTTAACAATTCAAATCCTTGTATAATGCGGTATAATGGCAATGTTATTCAAAAAAATTTAAAACTTGCAACAACAAAAAATAAGATTTGAATCAATACTGATTAGGATGATGTAGACTAAAAAGTGGAAAGTCGAAAATTCATTATTTTGGAAGGTACACAAGATTATTCTAAAATTGAGCATTTTAAAGAATTCTATCCATGAATATGTAAATGGAAAAAATTAAATATTTCTGTCCTAATAAAATACATTCTTTACAAGATTATATAAATTTTGGTTAACCTTATTATTTTTTTATAGATTACAGTTAGTATTTCCATAATAATTTGGATATGCTTAATTTGTGTATTTTAGAATTTACCGAATAATTTTCTCATCTGAATATTTTTTAGTGATGATAACTAGGAGAGGCTAGGGCAGTTGTAAACATAAGATAATTGTAAACAATGAATTTTTTTTCTATACTACTTGGACTTAATGTCAGACATTTCTTCAATGGACAAGGATCTCTTTAGTATCTTTAGTATCTATGAATTCATATAGGTCTCGTACTCTGAAGTCTAGTATCCAATTTTAAAAAATAACAGTATTTACAACTACCCCGAGTTTACTACTTCCCGCGGTTTCCCCTATTCGGGGTAAAAGTTGACAGATGGCATGGGGCAAAATGTGACAAATATTTGAAGTGTGAGCTCAGCAATCCGACTTAAAAATCACACTTCTCATAATAATTGGGATAACTGGGTATACGACATATTTATATAGGTTTAAATTTTCTATAAAAATTTGTCAATTTAATATTTCTTACTTTCACAAGAGTCCGTAATAAAACAAATCAAGATGTTACAAATTACCCCATTACTTTCAAAATTTGTCGCAACATATTTGAGAATTTCAACAAAATCAAGTTTTACAAAACGACTTAAATGGTGCATTTCCTTTGGAATAAAAAAAATAGTCTTTAACAAAATCGTAGGGCGGTAAGTTTCATGCCTACAAAAATGTTCTAATTAGAAATTTGCTAAATATTCTAAGAGCTTGTAAAAATAATCTGTTTTGGTACATTTTGTTCCATATTTTCCTAACAATTCCATTTTGTTAATAAATTCAAAATCAATATACAGCATATTAGTATATTTAAAAAAAAATCTTCAACCCTATCAGAAATCTGGTATAGTTCATTAGAAAAAAAAACTTCCAATTGAAGAAATTCTTCAACTTTCCTCATTCATTTCTCTCAGGTTTGATCAATTAAATGAACCAAAAACAGAATAACCCAGCCAGCAAAAATAAATCCAAACCATAAACGCATATTTTTAATGTTTTATATAAGAAAATTCTTTTTTTTTTAACCAAAAGAAAATCCCTTTAAAAACAATACGCATTTAAGATAAGGAAAAATCTTCAATGCAAAAATCATCTGCGTGAGAATTCCTGAGTGTCTGAAGCGACTTGAAAATGAAAATGAAATAGCGGAAGACATTATCCAAGCCTCGAATCAACTAAGTCAGTAAGTTAAGTAAAGAAGGCAGACAAACCCGTTCAGTAAGTCTCTTTCTCACTCAATTGACTGAGTTTGAGTTGGAGAAAGTTTTTCGCTCAATTCACACAAAACCACAAACACAGACATGAAAAGAAGATTTTTAGTGTCTGCACAAAAGATCATAATAAAAGTGCTCAAAGACTTTGCAAAATAGAGGCTTTATATACCACGAAAAATTCACGAATGCCCAGAGGTTTTATTTTTGGTATTTTCTCAATAAGTGTCCTTCGAGTTAGGGCATAAAATTATATCGATCAATCGATATTAAGTAAATTGCATTGGAATTTATGGGTTTCTTTTGGATTTCCTGAAAGGCTTCCTCAAGCAAAAGAAGTCTCCCTAATGCTCCAAGTTTAAAAGTATATTTTACCAACAACTGTCGTTTTTATCAAAAAATTAAAAAGATGTCGAAATCATCCCAAAAACAACCTTTCTTTCAGTCTTTCACCCAAGAATTTACCTTCCAATAATAATAAATTCACAAATGATGGATGTCAAGGTAAGTAACAATGCAAAAATTGACCACTTTCATTTGTCGCAAAAGACTCTTTTCACTCATTCGCTCACTCATGCATTTGCCCAAAGAGAAAGAGTCCCCCCCAAAAAGGGGCCCAGCCGAAAATTTCGTTAGCCCGCAACTTGTTGATCTTTGTGTTGCTCTTTTTTTTATTTTTCTCTGTCGGGCTGGCCAGAAAAAGTGAAAGCCAGACGCGAGAAATTCACGAAATATACGCACTTTTTTCGGCAACCGAAAGAAGGAGGAATTTATAATCAACGAGAGTTTTGACGCATCTCAAGCGGAAATGCTGAGATTTTTCCAACAACTTCCGCGCACAGTCATATGGTACAAGATAGATAATGCTGAAGATAATTTGGCAATTTTTGCATGGATCATTTGGAATATAAGATGAGAAGTTAGGATATTTTCAGATGAGGAAATTCAGTTATGCTTAATTACTCGGATTAAGCAAAAGGTCAGAGAGATGTTTGAAAGGTAAATGGTATTTAAAGATCAGAAAGAAACGAAAGAAAGCGAAAGTTTGGTAGTTGAAATTCAAAAAAAAATTAAGAGCCTACAATTCCTTCTGAAGTTCGAAACTTCACATGCCTCTGATACTTTAAGATTCAGAATAAGGTTATTTTCCAATGGAAAATAATTGAAACTATACTGAACTATAAAATGTGAAATAGTGCAAAAAAATATCAATTGCCCCTTATTCCTATGAAAATCTCAATTACAATTTCAACAGAAATTTTTAATAGAAATTTCCTTAAAAAATACTGATACCATCATAAATAAATAAATACATTTCAAAAAGTATAAAAAAATATTTTATTAAACAGAAGGCATTAAATGTGAAGTTAGTGATTGATCTATCTTAAACATGAACATGATAAATCAAGAAATAAAAAGAATATTTTGGATAAAATTGAAAAAAATTTAGTATGATTTAAATTTAAAGATAGGCTTACAAAGTACTCCAAGTATTTATAATCCGAATTAATTCAAAATCCGAAGAAAATTAGTTCCAAATTTCGAAATTCGAAAGCTGCCTATGAAGTCTTTAAGAATTATCTAGTAAATCCCAGTCTTTAAGATCTGACTTGAAATTTAAATATTTTAAATTAAAAAACAGTTTCATAAACCTAAACAGGTATGTTACATAGATACCACAGAGGAAATTGATGCTTTAATGTTTTCTAAAGTTCTTAAAAGCAAGACAAAGTTGAGAATAATCACTGTAACACGGTTATCAGACTACAGATTTATAGGAATTCCTAAAAACCTCAAACTTCTAAAACTTGCAATATTTTTTTCAAATATCCATTAAATGTTCTTATTTTAGAATTCTTATTTGAAATTTTTGGTTGAGCGTCCGCCAAAAACTTTACCTTCAAAAGAATTATAATACGTAAAATTATTGGCGAGATAGTGTCTTAAAATGGATAAAATAATTGCAATAAATCCTTAAAATATTTCAAATTCAGTGATCTTGCTTGTATTTTAGAAATTGAATCCTAATTACACTTTTAGTTCGAAACCCATGTAAAACTTATCCATCGATATGACTTAAATTTATTAATTTTTTAACAGACTAGACTTTTTTAAGATATTTTGTCTCAGAACTTAACAGGGGTTTTAAAATGGAAACTTAACTTAGTTCCCAAAGGGTTTCCATTGTCAAATAATGTAGAAAGTTTTATAATATTTCTGAGGATGAGAAAATTTTATTGACTTATTCCTCCACCCTAAAGCTGTCTTTAGACTAGAGTTAAGCCCAGTTCCCGAAGATCTCGAAATCCTAACTAAATATACAATTAAATTAATTCTTCAAAATCAAATGGATTATTTGCTCTTAATATTTTAATCCTAAGGCAAAATTTTCCAAAATGTCTTGACTGATAAGTAATTAGGTCAAACCATTTGGCTAAGCCTTAGTTCTGAAATCCGTATAATACGGCCTTCAGACCTAAAGCTTAGCCATAAGGCTTAACTTCTTTAGATATTTATCAGTCGAAAATTTTTGGAAAATTTTGACTTAGAAATGGACTATAAGGGGAATTTATCTATTTTAATCTAAAGAACAAATTAAATTGGTTGCTATTTAGGATTTTGAGACCTGTAGAAACTAGGCTAAACCTCTAGTCTGAAGACGGTCTAAGTCAAAATTTCTTTAAAAATCCAGTTTATCGTGAAAGTAAAAGAGTTAAACAATATTGTGCAGCTGCAGGTTTAATGAAGCTTGTATGCCCAATTTATTTTTGTTTAACCGATTGAATTTTCAGTCTGACCGATTTTACTTACTGCTACTTATACCTAATACCTAATGTCAGATGTTTAAACCAACCTTTTTAAGTGAAATATCGCCTTTAGGACACTCGGATTCCTTGTGCGTACACATTGACTATTCTACACCGTATGTAGTCTAACAAATCTAATAGACTAGACTAGTAATAAATAATAACGGATTTCAGACATAAACCTTAAATTCTCTAATTTCTTATCAGTCAAGATTATTGAAAAGATTTCAACTCTAAATTTGATTATAAGAAGAAATTACCCATTAGATTCTGAAAATTTTATAAAATTGGTTGCTGTTTAGGATTATGTTACCTTTGGGAATGGGCTAACCTTCTAGTCGGAAGACCGCTTATGTATTTGTATAGAACTGAGGATAAGTCGAGGAACGGATTAGTGATTAAATTAGATTTCCAAAAATTTATTACTTATAATTCGTCGTTCATCTAATCCTCAGATCTGCACAAGCCCTAAATCATCGACTCGCGTTGATTATCGATTGGCAAGAGAAAAAATATCGACTCATTTTCGAACCTCAACATTTAGTGGACTCCATCAAATTTACGACTGGATCTTATGTTTTCGCTTCCAACTTATTGACTTGAGCTCTTCTTTAATTCTAACATTTAAGGATGATCTTCCTCGATCGGATCTATAATACTCGATCGTTTAAGTTTTAGAAATACAGAAATGATTACGAACAATAGGGGGGAAAGTCATACTCGCAGGCCAAAATCATCAGCAGCTACGGTTGTTATTATATACTACGTATGAGTAAGGATATAAAATTTTAGGTTCCTACATTTAAGATATATTTTGTCCCGACTTTAAAAGAGGCCTTAGAATATTTGAATAAGTTACCGTTAAGATATGCATGATGTCGCCATAACTGTTGAACCTGAAACTGTGTCCAGCGATTGCCCTCTTCTCCGTTTGCCCCATTTGGTCCGTTTTGTCCATTAGTTCCATTCATCCCTCCGTTGGGCCCATTGCCACCCGGACCCCCATTTGTAGTCCCATTAGTTCCATTGGTCTGATGATGGACCTGAAGGATCTGGGATGGAGGTGGTAGGTTCTGGGAATTGTGTTGTTGTGGACCGCCACCCCCATTTTGACCCCCATTAGGTGGGTTCATATGGGGCAAATGGATAACCTGGAGGGGCATATTGGGCAGTGAATTGGGTGGTTGCATTGATGGCAGAATCTGTGGAGAATTCTGCATAATCTGAATATGGGGACTGGGAGATGGAGTTGGGGGTCCGATAGGCATTTGCTGCGGCAACTGATAATCCATATTGGGTGATTCCTTCCGCAAAAGTGTTACTTGAGTGTTGGGTTTTTTTTTGGTTTTGGTTGTACACCGTCCACTTCACCGAATCACACGACACTTTCACTTTTCTCTCTTGAGGGGACCTCTGTCTTCTGGTTGTGTGGGCTTTTGGATGGATTTTTTTTTTATTTTAGGTAGGGGGACTTGGGTATTTGGATCAGGAAATGGATTTAGGGAATTAAAATTGAAATGGTAGGTCTTTTTACATGAATGGCGACCCTTGTGTCGCCCATCTAAAGTCCAGAGTCTCTCTCAGAGATTTATATTGCAAGGGGTAAGTTTAGGTGGTAAAAGAAAATCGATTTAGGAAGCCCTATTAGAGTGCCTACTTAAGTATATATTAGTCCAATAAAATGAGTGTCACTGTCACAAAATCCTTAGGAATCTCCGTATTGGCATGGATTCCTGGACAATTTTTGGTATGAATTTGTCCACAGAAAATGACTCTGTCACCAGTATCAACATTACTCCCAAGAGTTCGACCTTCTACGTGTTACTCCATGCGTTGCAAATTGATACTCAATGGGAATTGTGTTCTTTGAAATATCGTTCATTAGAATATCTCCACACACTTTATTCTCACACAGCATCCGACAGATCACTCGCGAGATTTACAATCGTCTCTCTGTAGTCGTGATCTCATCGAGATCATCACACAAATTTTGCCTCTAAGCACACTACCAGTTACTTCCAAATTGTCTCCCTCGACACTCAACCATCTCTCCCCATCCGGGAATACACTGTCTAATCCCAGTGGATCTCACCTATATCACTTCCAAGTACAACACTTTCAAGGGATGTTCACTGTCCACGATAAGGAAATTGGCAATTTTCTTCGGTTTTTGCTCAAATCCCGATAAAAACACACGCGCAAGAATGATAGTCACATCTAACCTGTTCGCGAATTGCAACGAAAATGAACGATAGAGCGTCTCTCTGTGTTCCGTGTTTCGCGATATCTTCACACACCATACCACCATCCCAACTCCCATTTGCCCCACCGACTGTCCGAAAGGTAAATAAGTCTCAGGTGAGAACACACATATGCAATAAATTCAGGTGAGACGCGGGAAAAGCCACTTATTTAGGCTCAATGTATGTGTGTTCCGTAGAAAAACGCCGGCTATTCCCTATAGCATTTCTTTCATTCACTCTCACTGGGCAACTTTTTTTTTGGCACTTCTTGACGCCCTCCGTAGAACTCTCTAGGGGGTCAAACTTAAAAGATGAATAGAGTCTACGAATATGCGTATCAGTTGAAAGATGAAAGAAAGTCAACTTTGAACTTTTCACGCTAGCTTTTTTTTTAAAGGTTAAAAGTGTACAAAGACAAAGTTGGATATGTGATTAAAATAAAATATCCATACGTCCATGTAGATACTTAGGGAAGAATGGTACAGTTCACGAATATTTACCTAAGATATTGAAAAGGATAAGCTTTTGATCTTATTTAAAAGGAATAAGATCAACTGAATTAAAAATTTTCAAGGTGACTACTTCTTAATCATTTCTGAATTCATCTAATTTTCGTAGTTTTGTAGTGAATTTAAGAAAATAATAAGGAACTATACACTAGTTTAATTCTAAAATGCTTTTTTTTAATTCGTATTATTTTATGTATTCAATAAAATTATTCTTCTTTAAAGTTGTTATTTAGTATATTCATTGGAAAAGCTTTGCAAGCAAATCCTTTCCCTAAAAACTTGAAAAGTCTTAAATACCAGAATACTAATTAAATAAAAAAATTTTAAACAATGTACCAATCATTTTTTATGAGTCTAAAGAAAAATAAAATTTCAAAATTCCTAACTAAGATATCACTATATTTTCAATCATTAAATCATTTAAAACAAAAAAATCTTTATTATCTATTAACCCATTCAGTCAATGTATCAGAAATACTTAAGATAGAATGTTCATATTTTGGGATTAGTTTCCTACAGACTAATAGATGAATTTTTTGAAAGAAACAAATTTTTACCTATTATGGGGGCGCGGGGAGCCCCTGTCAAACACACGTCTTAGCGGTCACTGAATTTAAATTCTGTGCATTAATTCATTACTTACAAACTCTATTGCTTTAGATAGAGTAACTATCCAAGACAACAAATTGGCAACTAGGATTCAAATCAGGAAAGAGGAAAGATGCCAATTTTAACAAATTCGACGGGATGTCGTATTTTCCGTCCGCCACTTTGAGCAAAAATTTTGCATGACCCTCCGTGAAGCAAGAAAAAAGTAACAAAATGTATTTTCATCTCTTACGGACTATTTTTCCCAAGTCATTGAAGAACTAAAGTTACTAAAAATCCATTCCTGACAGCAATTCGGACAAAAATTGCCCAGGAATAAATCATCTACTAAAACCACACAATTTGCGTATGATGTATAATACTATGGTAAGGAATGGGTTAAGAATGCAAAATTTTCAAATCAGTATTATAAAATTGTTATATAAAAACGATAATTTTCAAAATTGATATTGTTTTTCATTTTCAAAATGTTCTGAAACTCAAAATTTTATTTCAAGTAGAAATTATAATCAAAAGAAAATGAAATCGAAAATAACTAAATATGTGTTACATGGGCGTTCTCTGTTCTAGTTTAAGACAAAGTATAGAAATTAAAATTCAAAAATAATACAAATTCCTAGTTCCAATTGTATTATGTTAATTTTTAAAATTTAGGTCTCAAATGCAAAATCTCAAGTAATATAAAATACCAAAATTTAAAAAAAAAATATTAAATTTTCGTCTTATTGTAACTACCTCAAATAGTGTCATAATCATTATTTGATTTTACAAATTGAAAATTTATTTAATCCGCGAACCTTATGTCAATTTTTATATCATCCGGATTTGTATGCAGACGGTCCAAGGATTAATAACAATATCGGGATTAGTAACGCTTTATGCACCTTTATTAGAAAAAATTTTAAAACAATTCTTTTTTAGGGTAAATATTTTTCTTAATGTCACAACGATTTATTGGTTTATTTATCAAGGCATACAAAAACTTCAAAATTTATTCTTTTTTTTTAACTGGCTTCGATAATAGGGTACAAGGGGGTAATTTATAATCGTTTCTAAATAACATTTTTGCATTTTTTCACATTTTAAATGAGAAAAATAACAGAAACACATGGATATATCCTTAAATGTAAAGTGGTCTTCAGATCAAATAATTTTCCCATTTCCCGAAAATCGCAAAATCCTTTAATAAATTAATTCTTCTTATTTCCAAAATCTTATATATTATTTGCTCTTTATAATTCAATATAAATCAAAATTGTCCAAAACAAATTACAAATTCAGTAAAATTTTATCAGTCAAAAATTTTTGCAAAAAATGTCTTATAAGAAATTAGAGAAATTAAGCCATAGGGGGAAGTAGGGCACCTTTGAAAGTGGGGCACCTTTGAAATTGGAATTTTTCACCTATTTTAAAATAAAATTGAGCCTTATTGTGATATAATTTAGCTGCACAAGCAGATTGAGAATCTAACATATATCCCGATTAGTCTCAATTTTATTTAAAAATAGGTAAAAAGTCCCAATTTCAAAGGTTCCCCACTTTCAAAGGTGCCCCACTTCCCCCTATGGCTAAATCTTAGGTATGAAACTCAAATAAGGCTTCTGCTTTTTCGTGGTATTCTTTTTTCTCTTTGTTCATCTGAAACAATCATTAAAATTCAATATTACAAATTAAAAATGATTCCAAATGCCTTTTACTCTATCTCCTGTGCATATACGATTAATCCCAAGTCATTAATTGCAGATTTCCATGATTTTTTAGATCCTGAAAATATTAATAATCCTTGTATTCCTGCGTTTTTTTATTTTAGTTTTAACACTGTCTTGTATCTGTGATAAATTTTTCATATCTTTTTCTTTTGTACCCAACCATTCGTCGAGCGGTAACTCTGATGAAATGTCGGACGACTTTCGTGATAAGTTTAAGTTAAAATTTATATTTTCAAAATTCATAAAAATTCTTCTATTGCTGAATATTTTTTTTTAATCATTATAAATGTTCTTATTATACAGTGAAAGTAATAATTATTAAGCAAAAAAATACAATCTTGATCAAGTATAAGCTTTCTTAAGCATTTTGAAAGAGCTTTTACAATTTCCTCGAAAAAGACCAGATATACTACTATCCCCTTGGCAAAAAAATCCCCTCCAACAGTGGAAGAAAGAAGTTTTGTATGAGGCTTTCTCGTGAGTACTCAACATCTTTACTTCAACTCTTTTCTCACTGTTGGAGTTGTTCAATTCAGCCCATAAATTCCAACACACTACACAATTCTCTTCCTTCCCCCAACATGGAACACTGTTTTTACCATCTCTTCGGCACACCAAGCCTCTTTGAAGAGAGTGATGGTAAGAAAATTTTGAAATGAAATCGAAAGTAAACTCTCACTCTTTATACCACAAATACATTCAATAATGTTTTGAGGGGCTTTTAAATCAGAAAAGCCCCATACTAATACCCAGGTGCAAAAGAAGGTATCAGAGAGAAAGAAATTAATGCAGACAATTTCAATATGAGTGTGCAACTCTTTGCTCCATTAGTTTCGATTGGTAAACGCGAGGTGCATTGCGATGTAAGGAGAAAGAAGCCCAGAAGACGATAAATAAATGGTTGAAAGAAATGCAATGCGCCGAAGAAATGAGGAAGGAGAGAAGTAGGACACTAGTTCAGTATACGATTTAAACACCTTCTGTTTTTTTTTCACTATTTTTCCACAAACTCCCACCACCCCCTCAACTCTTTTATACTTACACTATTTTTTTTTGCTACTTCGATTGAGTATCTTTCTCTGTGATTCACGTATCAAATCGTCAAAAGTTGCGCAACATTTACGATTAATTGCTTGAATTTTATTCATCATCTAAGTGGTGCTACCTATATAATTTTTCTCCATCGTATCTTCAGTCTTTGAGATTAAGTGCATTTTTCTTAAGGGTAATTAATGTGATATTTAGCAAGAAAATCACACAATTATCTTCTTCTGTTTTTTTTGGATTATGTAAAAAGAGAAGAACAATTAAATAGTACGACATAATTTACAGAAGATAACTTATATGATGATCTATAAACAAGCAATTGAAATAATAATAATTATCATTCTATATTTCGAGTTTATCGTTTTTACTTGAATTTGAAAAGATTTTGAATTTATTACCATAGAAGATTATTAACTATACTGAATCTTGTGCTACTTGGTACAATAGGGAGAAGTGGGACACCTTTGCAATGGAGCAGCTTTAAAATTAGGCTTTTTTCTACAATTTTTAAATTTCAATGAGCTTTTCCATGAGGTATTTTAGCTTTACAAATTGTACAAATGGTTTGTGGAGCTAAATTATATCATTTTCAAGGTCCATTTTCAATTTAAAATTACAGGAAAAATCTCAATTTTAAAGCTTCCCCAATTCAAAGGTGCCCTACTTTCCCCTACATCCCCTACATGATCGATTCTATTAATTTCTTGCGAGGTTTTTACAATTACAGTTGCAGTTAGTATATTTTTTAATAGGATATTTCGGGGTAAAATGTGACAATACAGATATTTAATTTCACATTTTCTCA
Organism: Phlebotomus papatasi; assembly: GCF_024763615.1. NCBI lineage: Eukaryota > Metazoa > Arthropoda > Insecta > Diptera > Psychodidae > Phlebotomus > Phlebotomus papatasi. The sequence goes on from NC_077223.1 coordinate 58,986,311, forward strand.
CAAGATTTGATAGATGATTTTTGTTTCGCACATTCTTGTAGGAAATTTAATTCCTTTTAACTTTGTGAAATATCTTTCATCCTGTAGCTCGAGAAGTAACGATGTTATAAAAGTCGATTTTGTAAAACTTCTCCAAAATGTTAGGGCTAAATATTTGATAGAATAAGATAGGGGAAAGATAACACCCAGAGTTGCAAGCATTCCGAAGTTTCCTGTTAAAAATCTCAGTTAAAAATGAAATCTTTGAAATATTTCTGCAAAAGAATCTTTTGACGAGAAGCCTCTTTTTATTTGCTTAACAGATTAGAAAGGTGAAGCTGTTTATTATTATTCTTTTTTCAAAATGCTTTCAGGAAAATGATTTTAATACCAATTTGTACGTTAAGATATACACAAAATAGTCTTGAGAGGAATAAAACTGTGAAATACATTTTTTTAAAAATATATCGATAGCTCAGAATAAGTCTCGAACAACTCGAATTTACGCAAAATTGATTTTTCCTGTTGAATATTATACTAGAAAGTGAATTATATTTTCAAAATAAATCAAACATTCAAATATTTGTTTGTAAATTTAAGCAAACACACAAAAACTGTTTGTAAACTCTTGTCATTTGTTCGTAAAGTTATGTCAGAAAAACAAAAATATACGAACAAATGTTTATAAAAGAACAAAAAATGTTCGTTAAGTGATCATGATACAAACATCACTTGTGAAAAAGTACAAACTTTTACGAACTCTTTAGTGAGTTATACGATTTACAAGCATTTCGTAAGTCACTAGTAGAAATTTATAAACATCTACGAACAATTTTACGAAATATTTTTTTCTGTGTAGTGTTGCAAAAATAAATCTATATTATTTTATGAAGCCTTTACACGATTGTACGAAAATGAAAAACATGGTTTCATTGTTTTCAAATTTCTAAATTGAGTTTCTGGTCAAATTTGATTTCTTTATGATCAAATTATATTTTTTTAATATTGATTTGTGCCTCTTGTCATTAAGAACAAATCAAGCTAAATTATACGAAAATCTTTTCCGCAAAGATAATAATAACTTAAACTGATTTGCTATAAATGTTAAGATGATTCTATACGTCTATTTTAATTTTTTATTAAGTGGGAAAAAGCCACAGAAACATTTTGCCAAAACAAATAAAAATTTTACTGAGCTACAACTTGAATACTAAAGCTAAAGAATTCTCGAAGCCATAGAAAAAAATGTATGTGAAACATTTATTGTGATTTTCCCCGCAAATCCCCAAAACCCCATGACAAAAGAAGGTGATTGTGGTGTAAAAAAAATTGCGACGAATTTTAAATCCTAATTCAATTAGTCTGTGAGAGATGCATTTCAACGTGCGGGTGAAGTTGTAATAAAAAGAAGCAATTCCCACCTGGATGTAAAAGAAGAGACCAACAATGGTCAATTCACACGCATAAAATTCCAATGACTTCCTTCAGCGTCTGCTGAAGATGACAAGTCATTCGTCTTTTTCTTCTCATTAACTTTTTGACTCTTTTTTGCAGACATCTTTCCTACCATTTGACCACTTCATTGAACATGAGAGTGGCTTGCGTCTTCCTCTTCCACAACAACTGCTTTTATATTTAATTTATTCACTGGTGTTTTTGGCTGTTTTTTTTCGGTGGCCCCCCAAACAACAGCCTAATGAATTATCGATAAAAATTTCACTTTTGCTCCAAAGTGCGAAAAAAAGAGTTTCAAATGAAAATGAAAGTTTCACACTAAGATTAACACAGACATTGGCCACACTGTCCGAATACAGTTTTTTTCTCTTTCTTTCCTGGCTCATTCAACATCAGAAAAATCTTTTGAGAATTTTTCAAAAGAATGCACAACACAATGTATAAATTTTCTATAGATACTTTTTTTCTCCATCTGATCAACAGCTTAGAAAAATTTTTGTATTAGGTAACCCGATTAAATTGATTCTAATGCTTATTTCCCACGGAAATATTTTTCCCATACATTTAAGTGATGACTTTCTTTTGAAGTTGCAAAAGCGCCATAAGAGAGGCTACAAGAGGTTGAGGATTTTTCCTAAGATTGGAAGGAGTGATTTTTCCAAATCAAATAAAAGTGCAGATTCATGTTTATGCCCACGGAAAAACCATCTTTTCTACTGTATCTACGTATGCAAACACAGCGGCAAATGATATGCAGGGAAATATTGAGGAAAATATGGTAAATCATTTCCCGACTAAGGTGGGTGTCTACACAGTTAACCCATTCGTGTTTCATTGGGGAAAATCCTAAACTATACAGAAAAAAAAATATTACTTATTCTAATATTTTTTTTAGAAATACTTTCGCATCATTTACCATATACCAGTTCTCAACCGATTTGAACCGATTCATATATCATTCAAAAGATTATCCAAAATTGTTTTAAAAGTATCGATTTTCGGATAAAACTTAGTTATCGGCTATGAACACCGATTCAGAACCGATTGGAACCACTTCAGTTTTATAGGAAATTCCAAGACCTTTCCAACGAGCCCAAACATGACCCCATTCGCTTGATAAATGTGCTCTGTAGTGTCTTTTTAACATTTAACCTTGAAAAACCGTTATTAGGAATGATTCAACGGTATTTTCGTATAAGAACGAAATGTCCGCCTGGGTAATTTCTAAAACATATCCAAAAATGAAAAAAAAATCGCACGACGCGTTTTCGAGCAATCCCAAAAAAAATAATCCATGTCGCATGATATAATAATATGTGACTATAGTTCCTCTGGTGTTGATCTTGCAAACTTTACAAGTTCTATTGAATTATCAATAATTTTAATACATGAAAATTTCTGATTTATAAAGATTTATAATGATTATGTGGTAAATATTGAAGTTATATTGACTTAAACATTAAAAAAAAAAACATTAAATCGTTTTGGTCTAGATTAAGGGGCAACACCAAATTGATGTTTAACATGCATTCTTGCAAATATTTTGAATTATACAACAAATTTTACGAACACGAGCAAACAGAGACAGCTTTGTAAAAATCTAAAGGTTTTCAGAAATTTTCTAACTTTGGATTATGAACCTAATTAGTAAGAAATATGTTTAACGGCATGGTATAATTGATTCGGTTTGTGTGGTACTCAGTATAAGAGCCTAAAACTTTGATATTATTTTTCATATGAACCTACGAAGGTTCATATAAATAATGAATTTTGCTTAAAAGGGGTGTTTAGAAAAGCGCTTGTTAATTCGACCCTATTTCCTGCTTCTACTTCCACGCAGTGAATCTTGGAATACATTCGAAATTTTTCGGTTAAAGACTAGTGGAAGAAGGGACCTCATCTTTGCAATCTAAACTATATTTCTCAGATTTTAGCGGGTGAGGATTTGTGGCGATGGTTAGGTCATCACCAAAAGGTTGAGTGCAGAAGAGCGAGCACTTTACTTGTCAAGGGACAGCCCCAAAGCCAATCTGATACGGTTACAAACTTGGCATCAGGTGGCAACTGGCCGTAGAGTATGTATTTTGCTGTAATATGCATTTTACTTAAAAAGTAGTATTAAATTAGTATAGGACACGTAGGGAAAAAATCCCAAACTCGAACGTCAAGATCGGATGTCTTCCAAGTTTAAAGCGAAGTTTCAAGTCTTCATTAAGCTCTTTTAATTTTCCAATATTTTGAAGATTTTTATAAAATATGGATAATAAAAAGATTGAAATAGTAGGTGGGATTATTAAGAATCTCACCTAATATTGATGTTCAATAAATCAATGAGAGAAAAACGGGTGTGCAATTAACGTTTTTCCTCGTAACTTTAACACTTTTTAGGTGTAAAAATATATCAACATTTTTTAATGTTAATTTTACACCTTTTTAAGGGTAAAAATAACATGAAAAAGGGTAACTTTAACCTCTAACACACCCAAAAAGCATAGTATTTACACCGATTTTGGATCAATACTGCAGGGTAAAATTAATATTTCCGGAATGTTATTTTAACTTTTTCGGATTTCTCTCAGTGTAGGGGAGAGTGCTCTCTCTTCGAACGTTCATGCTTTCGAACGTTCAGTTCGAACTCCCTTCGAACGTTCAGTGTTAAAATATCTCCCTTACAGGGGATACTATAATTTTCAACTACTTAATTGCCAAAATTTACGCCTTAGTGAGAGCTTTAGAACAAATTTGGCTCAGTAGCATATAAATCTGTAAACATTTTCTCTTATTTAAAAAATATTCCCTTATTTATCGACAGAAAAACAAGATAAAAATCAATTATTATTACATATTAAGTAATAAATAAGTCAAAAATTATTTTAAATTAAATTATCCCATTTAGCTACGAATAATTAAAAATTTGAACAATGAAAAAGTTACTTTAATTAATTTTTTAATTTCCTTAAGGCCTACAACTTAAGACCTCTACATATTGTTAACAACTTTCCTTATAAATTGCATTTTTGACAGAATGTTGATGTGTCAAAAAAGCAATTTTTGACGAAAATTTCTCCCAATTCTCCCCTTTAAATAAAACCATAAAACTATTTCACTCATCAATCAGTATTTAAGTTAAAAAAAATTCCGTCGGGTTTTTGAAAATTTTTATTAAGGATTCAATTTTTTTTACTAATCAAGGTCATGGGGTGTAAAGGGGGTGAATGCGTAACGTATAGCCTCTTCCCTCAATTCCGATGTTCACCTCCAAGAAGGCGAGATGCCTGGTAGGCCCCGGCACACCCAGATGCGTGACCGAAGTTTGGGTAATAAACCCCAATGAGATGTCACAAATCTGGGGCAGACGAACAAGGGATCTGGTCCTTCTAGAGAGGGTTGGGCGGGGGGCTGACTACCCTTCCCCGTAAAATCAAGATTGTTCGGAAAGACAGAAGGAACCTCGGATACGGATTGAGTCAACGACGAACAGGCTCGAGTGGCGACGGGTCCTGAGTCAAGCCAAGACCAGTAATTGGTTGTAGCGCCGGTTAAGTAAGTAAGTAAGTAAGTAATCAAGTTCATACCCCTCTTGAAGAAACGGGTATTTACCTGATCACAGAGTCACTGGGAAAAATTTTGTTAGCTAATTTTACCAACGCACATTAATGGGTTAACAATCTTTGTGGGAGAGAAAAATGGAATAAGAATTGTGATAATGCTGCTTAAAGTGATATACATTTTCCAATCTAATCTCACTAAGTGGCCCCACCATGAGATCCATATCTCATCCCGACTGAATATGCAGAAAATCCATTTTTATCTATTTGACCAAATTGCCTCCCATCCTAAAACCGCCCATTTGTGCTTCCTTACAACCACGAAAAAATGATAATAATGAAAATCCTTCCTGAGAAATGGATCAGGTTTGCAAAAACGTGACTGGAGAAGGTGACTCCTGGATTGAAAGTGGGACACAATGGGGTTTTTATGCTACCTCCAACGTCAAAGACAAACAAGAGATAAAAAGTTTGTAAAGCAAGAAATTCAGCATTGAGAGTTGTTTGGGGGGGCTTTTTTGCCGCGATTCCAGCGAGAAAATCGTGTGCACAAACCTGAGATTGGCAGGTAACGCTTGGCTGGTTGGTGGCTGAGGTTATCATTGGGACCTGGAGATACTTGGGTCCCCGCTATGAAGCCATAGTGATCATAGGGACGTCCAGAAAAGCCAGATTGAGCAGCTGGAGAGATCTGAGAGAAGTTCCAGGGTAGCTTCTGTCCAGAAAATTGATTCTGAGCCAATGAAGTGGTACAATTTGGCACAGATTCTCCAGACGGCATCATTGTCCAGCATTGATTGCCAATGGATGTTTGCTGGTGGAAATATCCAGCAGAAGGGGCAGAAGCTGATGCTGATGGATGGTAGAAGCTATCAATTTCACCCATGCGGGATTTCATGGTGCAATAGAGAGATCTTTTGTCTCAAAACTTGTCCAGTCTTTGGATAAATATGGGAACTTTTTAGCGATTCACTAGGAGACTTTCACTGGTGGGAATTCCCAAAATTGCAACACTCGTCAATTTTTTCCACTCACACTCTCTCATCTTCAAGCCAAAAGCACCAAACACTGAGCTTTTGACTTAATGTCCTCAATTTTTCAGCTCAAAGTTTACCAGTGAAGAAACGACACTTTTTTGGATCAAACTTGGAGGAAACTTATCGGGAAACTTTGCACTACTTATCCCCTCAAGAGATTCAAAACAGAAAGAAGTTATACCAGAGCTTTTAGAGTCGCCTGATGAATTGAATTTTGTTGATAGTGTCTAGTAAGGTCGATGAACATACAAATTGTTCACTATACTTTGTTCATTTACTATTTTTTTTTAAGTATATTCTTATCTTTTTACTTTATTTCCTTATGGAAATGTTTTAACTTTTGAACACTTCTCAAACAATACACGAAGAAAAAGCATAAACTACTGAGATTTAAGGGACTTTTTTTCCCTGAAAACCAGTTCTACTTAATTTCTTCAAATGTTCCTTGAATGAGCTTCCTTGATTATTCTCTTAAATGACGTGAAACTTCCTCAAATTATTCAGAAAAATGTTATGTCTTCTTCAAATCGTAAAATTCTCAAAAGACAGATTTTTCTCAAAACTTTTTAACTCTACGTGAGATTCCTGAAATTCCTTGAAACTTCTTGTAAAAATCCCACACAATTCCGTACGTTAAACACTTCCTAAAACTTTCAAAATTTGCGATATTATCACAAAATTTTCCACCAAATTAAGGAAGTATGTGAATTCCTTCAAGGAAACTGAAAGATTCACCTGGAAGATGGTAGAACTAACTGGTCTGGCGTCCGGATTTCAACTGGTTGGATTGTTTGTTGTTGCCGGCAGCGGGAGAGGTGTTCAAATGTGCGGCAGAGACGATGATATGTGTCCAGAACACGGGGTGGAGCCTCCTCACGTGGACGAAGGCACGATTGCCAGGTACAAATGGATATTCACGTGGCGACGTCTGTGGAAGCATCTCCCTACCACTTCTCATACCCAAACGCAAGTCAATGCGTCCCATTGGAATTTCTAATCAATTCTTTACTGATATCTTTTATGCATCCGTCAATTCAGTTCATTGTGCCAGTGCGTTCTTTTCGCTATTCCATCCATGTAGGGATTAATGGGGGAAAAATTGCCTGCATCTCATCTGTATTTTGATGAGTTGATGACAAATACACAGAGAAAATTTGTCAAAAACTTTCCCAAAGGTTGACAAGTTAACAAATTTAAAGCTTTTAAGGCCAATACGAGTATTATAACGTATAATTCTTACAGAAAAATATAAAGACAGATTTATTCGTAAACAACGGTTTTTAGAAATCCAACTTTATGAAAGTGAGAAGCTCGTTGCGTCCACCGGTGTCTTAGCTTTGGTATCCAACTTTTACAGCAAAACTGTTGCAAAGTTCTTAGTAGTCAATCACAAATTATGCATTAGTAAAATATAATTTTAAAAGTAGAAATTTCCTAGTTATAGTCTAAAAATAAAAGGACAATCGTACCAACAAGTCGAAATATTGCACGATATTTTCTGTAAAATTCTCGGTTGAAAAGTAATGTATTTGCTTTGATAATGGTTTGGAAATATTACTACGACATAGTGCTACCCCAATGGGAAAGGGTATTCCTGGGATTTTTTTGCGTAATGGAAGTTTACTACGAATATCGCTGTAATACAAATCGATTTTGTCGTCAAGAATTTGACCGATGATGAAGAGAATCATTTTCAAATAGGGTAAGGGCTCATAATTTTGCCCAGTCTGCTTATAAGCACCGATGTCCTAAGTTTGAAGTGCGATATTTTCGATACTAATTGACTTTTTTGTTACTCTCTTTTTAGAAGGGTTGTTTAGAAACTTAGCAAGCTATTTATCGTCGTATTTCTACTAAAATTAATTTTAATACGTTCAGAAATGAATTAACATGTAGAGATGAATTTGGCTCTTATTTTGGACAACTTGGTTATTAATTTGGACAACTTGGATGTAAATTTGGACAGCTAATCCGCCTCAACAGGATGCCCATTGTTCTTCATTTCATGAACCAGTCTTACCAAGTCCTCTTCCTGTTCATGTAAGGGATTCGTGAAATGTCACAAGAAGCCCGGAAACTTTCCATATGATTCATTAAAGTGAGTTGACTTCGGTACTCCAAGTACGTGCGGATTCGCTCATTCCCTGGACTTTCCGGGAACTTTTCAAGGCATTTCTCGCTACATCTCTTTCGTAGAGATGATGCTCCTTTGTTTCTCCAGGCATTTGTCCAACCTAGCCATCACAAAAGCTAAAACTTCACGAAATTTCATGAGAAAAACACCTGTCCAAAATAAGAACCATCTCCTCACTGGTGAATGTCTTAAAAAATTTCCCATTTTTCACACGAAAAATCTAATTCACAAGGCAAATCTCACTTCAGGTCAAATGTACAAATCACCACTAATGTGAATCAACACAATTTTCAATGAATATTCAATAATATCACCAAAAAAAGCGAAGAAACATTGTTGGTACTTCATCACAGCTAAGTAAGACTGAAGTAAACACGAAGTTCTGTCATATTTCTCGTAAGCAATTGCTCACACTGAATTTTCAACAAAGCAATTTCAACACAAATCATATTCAAAATTTAACGAATTTCATGTTAAAATCTTCCAAAAAGAACAAATATTTAGAAATAATTCATTATTCATCAAATATTGGAATAACAATCCATAATTTGAATCAATTTATATTTAGTGTCCAATTATATCCTCAAAGTGTCCAAAATAAGAAACTGGACAAAATTATGAGCCTTTCCCCTATACACTATATCAAAATTACAAATCCGACCATTCCATAAAACTAAAACGATGTATCAACGTTATTTTTAAACGAAAAGAATTAGTAAAGCTTCCCGGCTTTATAAAATGTTCGAATTAGTGAATTCAAGCTCGAAATTGTGAGTTCAAGACCTCAAGGAATTTCCTAATTCTTTGCTTTTTCGAGTGTACCCCATTTATTATCAATTTAAACTTACTAATAGATCTTCTAAAAACTACCTCAAACTTCAAAAGACCTAACTTAAACAAAATCTAAAAAAATAATAAATAGGTAACTTTCCGAAATCTGTGTTTTCTGAAATATTAATCGCATCGAGAGAATCGTCCGTTTTACTTCGAATAATTACGGTATTGGAAGAATTAAGCAGTTCATTTTGGCCTGCTCAGGAGCTTCACCTTTTAATAAAATTGCTTCCACCGTATTCCTGAAATTTTGGATAAAAGGAGTGATCGAAGACCGAGTATTCATTATCTTATAGCATTTAGCCCCAAGGCCAATAACAAACCGAAAAATGTTTGGATTAATTGCTTTTCTTCAAATTGAACCAAAAAAACTTTAAAGCATTAAGATCGTATCGAAAAATGTAATTTGTTAATTTTTTGGTTAAAATATTAAAATATTTAGTTCCACAGCATAATTAAAAATCAATTTAAATAATCTTCAAAATTTTCAAGAATTGGATAATCACGGAATTATTACTCTTACTGTTCCAAAATGTTTAGGAAAAATTTTGGCATTAAACAGCGATTTTTAATAACTCTTTTTTCATTAATAAAAATCATAAATATGTTAATATGTACATGAAGCATTTGATGCATTTGATGTCTTGTTCTTAATGCTTTTAAGCGAAAAGTTTTGTTTTTTTTTTCGGAAAAGACGAAATAAGCTGTAGAGCCCGAAATTTAAATTTTGTTTTCCAAATTTTATTCAATTAATTATTTAATCATTTATTGTTTTATTTTATTTTATAAACTGAATTTATCCCTTATGAAACTTAACTTATGCTTGGATAAAATAAAATATCACCGATATTTGGTAAAAAATAAAACATCTAAAGAAAATTAAGTGCAAATTCCAACTGAATGTTTTTTTTAGGGAAATTGCCATTATTTTGTTTTTTCTCCCTTTTTTTGAAACTATTACGGAGATTTTAATGCTTAAAAATTCAACACAGACTCAATTTTTGAATTTGTTTCCTTTTTTCGATTTTGATTAATAATTTGTTTTTTGTCTATGAGATATATAAAAAACTAAATTGTAGGCATTTAATTGTATTTTGATTAATTTTTTTAAATTATTTTCTTTACAAAATTAGGTTTAATACTAATAGCCTAGAATTAAAAATAATGTGCTATAGTTACAATATCGAGCGAATGTGTACTAAATTTTGTTTTAAAAGACCTTTTATAATCTTTTTTACATGAATACCAATCACTGTTAATACAAATTAGGACAAAATATGTTTTTAACAATATTATTTTTTAAACTATCAGAAGAAAATTATATATGTTTTACCATAGCAAAACAAGATTGCAGATAACATAAAGAGATCAATATGATATTTTTCGTTAAAATCTTTCACACAGAAGTATCAATAAAACGATTTTAATTTAAATTACAGATAAAAATTGAATGGATTTTGTTTCAAAATACCCTCAAAAGAAGAACTATTTAGGAGAAATATTCTTTATCAAATGGTCATAGGCAATTCTATAATTCCAAGCGATTTAATTGCAATGTCCGATGTTTTCCTCTATTGTTCGATATTGTAAGCTGTCCGAAATAATCTCCCATTTCTTTAGTTTGTTTAGTAATAAGCTAGTGAATAGCAAAAGGACAAAAAATGGATGGTCTCAAAATTTTGATTCTGATTTTGATTATAATCTAATTCTATAAACAAAATAATTAAGTAAAAACTACAAAAAAATGCCTTGTATTCAAGTAGTTGTCTTCCCCTTGGCGTCTCTTAATCGCAGTCACGTTGTGCATCCACGTGAGTTAAAACACCTCCAACTCCGCGATCAATGAATTTACTAAGTAAAATCTATATGTTCCCACAACGAGCTTTTGACTCTCACAAAAGCTGCAACAGAAAGCGCTTCAAAACAAGCACACATCTCCCCATGTGCCATTCCCTCCCAAAAGCAGACCCCCAGCAGCCCCAGCGGAAGAGTTTTTTTTTTTCTTTATTATTGGAGTACAACACGAGAGTATTTAGATAGTGTGTAATCAGCAATGGGGACGCCAAGTTATCGGCCGGTGTCACAGAAGCCGCTTCTTTTTGGCGATAACGCGGCGCGCCTCCGGTTGGTGTCTCCACTGTTGCCATGGCGACTCACAGTTGGAGCCTAAACTGGCGTTCGGCCACGTGACACACGACTCACAAATGGGTGGCCGCGTGATACCTACCCCAAAAAAGAGAGGATTATGAGGGAAGGAGGAAACCACCAGGCGCCTCCACAGACTCCCAGATGTATGACGAGGCATTGATTTTTTTGGCTGAGGGATTTCCATTGAAAATTAGTGCTAAAAGTTGGTAAGAAGTTTGTTCAGGGTCGAAATTGCAAGAGTTGAGGCCACATTTCTGGGCTTAAACCATTCCAAAATTGATGGAAAATTGCAGCTAAAAGAGTTTACTAGCACTCTCATGTTTAATGGGAAGAGATTCCAAGTACTAAGTGGAATGTTGAGATTAAGACTCTGAAAAACTTGAGAAAACTCCCATGAAACTCTCAATTTAGGATAAATAGTAAAATGCAGAATAGAATAATAAATAGATGATAAAGTTATTTACTTTTTCATTTAGTTGTAATGACAAGTAAAAAAAAGTTTCATCCTGATATAAAAGCCAAATTACATAGACAGAAATCACATTTTGACAACCTTATCATAAAAATATATATTTGTTTTTTTACAAATAATCTTAGCTTGTTTTTATTATTTATTAATTTTATCATTATTTATAAACGCAATTGACAAAATGTTCAATTTCAAGCCTGTCTACCAGGCGTCCGCATCGAAAGCTCTAACAAGCATTAAAATATCTGAAAGCGATTATTTTTGCAGAAAGAAAATTGTAGTCGATTTTATAATAAACCAAACACACCGACAATTTTTTTTAATAACCCATGCTATTAAGTAAAACAAACTTTTCTATTTTAATTCATTTTGAGGCAGTTGCTAAATATAAATAACAGAAATTTTAATTCGAGAGTTTATTGCTGATCGGTGAGCATTTATTGTTTAATTAGAATTGTTGTCTTGTGATTTCTGTCATCAACAAATCTTTTTAATCACTCAGAATATTTTTAAAATGTCATTTTAACCCGGCTGAAGATGTGTGCAGCAGAAAAGTAATAAGGATAGTAAAAATATCATCGCTTTCATTGCCCAATGCAATGTCTTAAAACCATTTTAAAAATTCATAAACACTGATCTCAATTCTGCTAAAACTAAGATCTAGATTAAAATTTCCAGCTTAAGATATCATATGCCGATTCTATACCTTTCTAAAACCTAAAATCTCTTTACTTAGAATCAGTATCTCAAGATATTCGCTTGACAAAACATCACTTTTGACAAGAAAAAATATTTCTCTGCAGAATTTAATAAAACTATGCTACAAAAATTCATGAAATTAATAATAGAATATTTTAAATATTTATGAGAAGTTATAATCATCAGTAAAGGATCATATTCCATTTCATTTTCCATGCACCCTCACAGGTTATACATTTTACGATACACCTCATACAACTTAACAAAATATATTGTACTGATTAAATCTTAAGATAAGATAAGATTTTGCCAGGGGTCAGTTCTCCATTTCGGATATTCCGATGCATCCAGGCCACCAATTGGGCCCCTTATGCTTCCCCACTCCTATTCTATCTTATCCCCCGATACGGGTAGCCGCTCTATATCACAGCTCTGTGAGCAGTCAGTGCCGTTACTATGTCACAGCATCCCTTCTCGGTGTGTGTTTGGGATCAGTGACAGCGAATATTTGTATCGATTGAAGTACCACTTTCACATCGAAACTCGTTCTCGTACCAGCCTCTATTGTTTAGGCGGTTCACTTTTTTGTCAATATGCACCATTGACATTACTATTCATTCATTCACTGGACGAATTCAAAGCCGATATGGCATGAGAAATCTTTTTCTGCTGCTGCTCAGCTTTGAACCCCAGACCTCGCAGTCATAGAGCTACTACTCTATCCACTGACCCACTCGAGGCCCCCTGATTAAATCTTAATAACTATGAATTTCGTTTTCGAACCCTTCATTATAAAAATATTTCTCATACAGAGAGAATTCTGCATGAAATTCTGACCTTTGATCTTGAAATTTCTTCATTTTGATTTTGATCTTTGTCTTAGAATTGAGATCATTATGGCTCTCACACATCTCTTAGATCGGTAAAATTTCATGCAATCGAAATTCACATCCCTTTCTTTCTCAAATATTTTGCATATATCTATCCCAGTCTTTTTGGACTCTTCTTCTTCTTCTTTTGAGCGTCATATGAAATTAAATTTAGTTCAGTCCAATTTTGAGTTCGAAAGACTGAGACGGACTTAGACAAATCTTTTGAAAAAGAAAGGGAAGTGAATTTTGATTTCATGAAATTATACCGATCTAAAAGGTGTGCTGAGCCATTATACTATAAATTCATCAATTATCTCTTGAATCATTAAAAAAAATAGTTAAAGAAAACGATTTTTAACCAAAGGTAAAGGTTCCGAAAAGTTCGTAACGTTTCCGAAGAAAACGAAAAGTCAACTAATTTTTTTTATTAAGCCAAGACACACTTGACAATATTATAAGAGATGACAGAGATATTTTATCTGAGGAAGGAACCTGTAGGGAAGATTTTCCAAGAAACATTCTATATAGCACAATTGAGTGCATTTAGCATTATCCCCGTTTAAACAGGGCTTTAAGGGACTTTAATTAAAAGGAATTTATAATAATTCGAAGTGCATTCCATTATGCTACACTGAGAGAAATCCGAAAAAGTTAAAATAACATTTCGGAAATGTTAATTTTACCCTGAATTATTGATCCGAAATCGGTATAAATATTCCCCTTTTTA